>NC_141357.1:21844778-22102278 GCF_057382095.1 Aulonocara sp. 'chitande type north' Nkhata Bay | reverse complement strand
TAGTTTTTTGAGATTTCTGAGCTTTTTGACTGTTGCGGTTGACTTTAAATTAAAAAGCTTCTTTCTTTTGCTTTACAACTTTTCGTTTTTGGGGGTGTGGCACTGTTACTTGATAATGAGAAGGTCCTTTCTGTGTCTATGTGTTTCCTCCCACAGTCCAGCGACTTGTAGTTCATGGCATTAGGTTAACTGGTTATTTTAAATTGCCCAGTGTGCGAATGGTTGTATGTCTTTCTTTGGTTCAGCGTGTCCCATTTCCTCTCGCCCTACGACACCTGGGCCGGAAGGAAATGGATGGATGGAACTTTTGGTTTCTCCTATATTTCCGATGGTTCACCAGAATCAGTGGAGCCACTTGTATTTAATTCATGGGGGCAATTCATTTTCCAAACAAAATTAAAAAAGTAAAATTGTTTAAATTGGAAATTAAAAGTGTGATTGAGACACAAAAGGTCCCCAATTCACAACTAGGAGAAAACACAATGCACACCGCAAAAGAAGAAGAAAATTCAAGCTGCTGAGGACATCGAAATGCATAAATCTTAGAATATCAACAGATAAGAAAACTCAGAAAGCCTTTGAATCAGGTTGCCTTGATATTTTGAATTTTTGGAGCATTTTATTTTTTGATAATTGGACTATTAATTTATCTGTCAATTTGTCTACTGTTCATAAAATTGAACCTAAATGCTTCAGGAAAACACAGATTGTAATACCTACTTTGTAAAACTCAGCGACCAAGAAGTGTCAGAGTGATTTACTGCTATTTAAATTAAACCATATTAAAAAACAATACTGATTACAAAATAGCCCCAAAGTCCGTCTATCTGTCTGTGTGTCTGTCTATCTGACAACACTGAAACATTGGCCTCACTGGCCAATAATGCTGTAATTTTTAATTTTGTGCTTGATTACATTTGTCACTACACAAATATGAGATAGTACATGACTGTTTTCTAAAGTTTGAAAACTGTGAGAAAAGTTCTGCATTTTAATTCTGCCACTTCCAATAACTCTTAATTACCTGTTAGTGCTAATAGTAAAATAGAAAGCCAATGAATAACCGAATATTTTTAGAGAAGTTTAGTTTCAAATTTAGTTGAAAATATAGTTCTTTGAAATATATTAGCTCACAGAAACACTTCACTATTTATTATGTTGTAATATGTCTAAACCCTGGATATTGGGTCTTGTGAATATTCAGCAATGTTGTGCATATTGTGCAGTACGTGGACTTAATCTGTCACTGAAGGAAGCAGATATGTAGTGTAGCAGATTCAGTAAGTGTTTGCAAAATAAAAATAACCGGATCAGCACATGCATGATTGCTCTCTTCAGGACATAAGGTCCCTGTACAAAAGTTGTAACTGTGGGTTGTGAAGGTTAGCTGGCACCACTAAAATCCAGTGGGAGCTGACTATAAAGGTGCATTTGGGTCTTTGACATTACTGACAAGGCGATGCAAAATGCCCGTCAATGATGGAGCTGAAAATCCATCACGGATGTTAAAAGGTTGTTTAGAAAAAAAGAGCAGTCAGCAGTTTAGGTAAAAGACAGATTAGTGTTGCAGGAGGGTTACAAACTGATGGACTGAATTACTTCTCTGTCTGTGTGTTTGCCCCCCTGCCTCATTCCTTCACTCTCAGTCCCTTTCTTCCCCGATTGACTCTTAAATCTCATTTCCCTACCCACCATATTTTTTAGATTTTAAATTACAATTATGTAACCAGAAGTCCTAAGCAAATACACACTTACAGCTATTTGTGCACTTCCTTGGTGACTTCAGACTTTCAAATTAATGTAAACCCACTGCTGAGTTTTGACTCATAACGCATAAATATCTGAAAATGTGACGTCATGGTTGTGTTCAGGACACACGCTGTTTAAATTCGCTGTTCAGTCACATCCCTGCTAACATTTATCTGTCTGTGCATCTGTACATGAGACTCACGCTGTGTCCTGGGCCTGCTCATCAGACTTGGAGATCTTCCTGTAGCAGTAGACCATTTCTACCAACAGCCAGAAGGTCAAGAACACCAGCAACACATACATCATGATCTCAGAGTAGATTGCAGTGGTGTCGTCACTGGCTGCAGAGTTAAAACAGTGGCAAAGCACATGTATTATTCATTATGCATGCTTCCTTGGAATACCGCGAGCAGAAAAAAGCAGAAGAGACCTGATCTTGTACAACACTGCTGATCCACAATCATTTGTCATACATAATTTTTTAATGCATTGTCTTATGTCTTTCACTGAAGAACAAATCCAATTAAACAAATAATAAATATGGTTATGCAGCTACAACAATAAAGCAAACAAAGGTGTTTTATTCAGGAGCATCCTGACTGTAGATACTCTTAAAAAGTGATGCAGAAACTACTTCATGTTGCATTCATAATATTATGGCCATACCTGTAATATAATGAAAAAGACCCTACAGAGTTAAAGGTGCCCAGTGGAGATTTTGCAAGGCTGCTTTTATACCAAACATTTCCTAACAGTGTTCACTGTTTTGTTGCAGAGCTTATCTTGTTGTTACATATGTGTATGCAAACATCTCTATCGAACATTCGACCTAAATCTGCATATAAAAACACTAAATCTCCACAGGGTATCTTTAAGTATGAAAATAGGATGAATATGCAATGTCACAGAGGTTCTCAGAGCGTGAAACATACTCTAACTTTAGAATCTGTCATAAAAATAATTGCATGCTGTTTTTGACACCAGAACGGCTTTTGTTCCTTGTAAACAATCCTCTTCTGCTCATTAGCCATTCTGAGATGCTTCTGGAATAAGTAATAGCACATAAATCATCCAGTCCTATTCTAAATATTACATACTTAATATACACTGAGATTAGCTGCAACATTAAAACCATTCACAATGCCTGCTGGGATTAAATTCTGCGAGTCTTGTATACAACTATGACGCTCTTCACCAGCATAGACATTATAGAACATATGGCTACACAATAAAACTAATTAAGAACGAGCCCAAGGCACTGCCTCCAAACTCCCTCCAGATTAACCATGCAGGTGAAGAACGAGAACAAGCCCCACCTATGGAGGCACCATCCTGCAGGTACTAAGGAATCTGCTGCTTATTTATTATCGTGAGACAAAGGCACCCCCAGAGCAGGCATACAAAGTACTCGACAGGTGGTTTTAATGTCACTGCGGTTCAACAGATAGTTTATTTTACTGATAATTCAATATCCAGTCAGTGAAATCAAACAAATATCTTGTTTGATATCTTGTCAACATCCTGTTGAAAATGCTTTCTCATTTATTGCTTTCTGTCCATTGTTTACAATGGAAGACCATTAGAACAGCATCCCATTAACAACCCATTAAGAGCAAGAAGAGGGATTACAAGCAAGCGGAAGCTGTTTCAAAGTGCACATGGGCACCTTCGGCTGTTAAAGAAAGTTTTCCTTTTATTGTCCTTCATTTGTTTTCATAACGAGTGACTGTGAACCACTGTGTCACTTAGTGTATAACAAATTCCAGAAAGCCTGCTGACCAGACAGCTGACAGCTTTTTCTGATTTGATTCAGCAGCCCCAGCAAAAGGAGAATATTAGTGAAATATAATCCCTTTGATGGGAAAGCATGGATATGTCAGCCACGAAGTAATCCATTCTACCACTATGGATGCCATTACTGCAACATTAATGTAACCATGGTCTAGTGTACAGTGCACTAGCTGCAGGCTTTTTGAAATCTGAAACAACTGTTCTGTGAAATATGGAGGACAGGCTGTGAATATAATAAAAACAATCTAACTGTACTCTATTCTTCAGTCTTCTTTTTGTGGGTGCAAACTCTTTAAATCAAACTAGCCTATCGCCTGATAGCTCACAATATGTTATGTGCAAGCATATATAGAAAATGTAAGGTTAGAGAAATGGGGAGAGTTGAGTAATTTCAAATATACGTAGGGTATATTCGATTAAGGTGGAACATGACACATTCAGCAAGCCAAGCATTCAGGAAGCAGAATACATTACCCCTTATTATAGATAGCAAAGTAGCTGGTTTGAATTAACACCTTCACTGACAACAGAAGAAAGCTTTGATGGACAATAAAGGCAGACAAAACAACACACAGTTATTCCTTTTAAACCAGTGCAGTCACAAGAAAGGGGGAAAGAAGGAAAGCGGTGCAGTTAGTGGCAGACTGCGTTCACACACACAATATTAGATGTACTATTTTTTTATCTACTGTTGGTGATTTGTGCAACATAAATAAACATAAAACACAGACTAGTCTTTCTCTCATCTCAGTGTTAAATGTGCAGGTCTACAGTGGAATCGTCACTTAAGGTGTACTGCATTTGCAAACTCTTTTCATTAAGTGAGTTTGGAGAATACTCGTTAACAAAAACAAATCTGCCCTGTTAATATTAGAGCATGTGGGGAAAATGGAACATACACAAACTAATGCTGGGAAGATATTTGAGAGAGAGATTTTTCATCATATCAGTCATTACTAGCTTTTTAGTTTCCATTTATATTTGACTTATTTCGTGTTACTGATGTGGAAAAAAGAGCTAAAGTTGAGCACAGGACACAGGTGGATAGCGTGCAAGAATTTTACATTTAGGCATACCTTTCTCCTTCACAGTCAGGTTGATGGTCTTGTTTACTTCGAAGACTGGAGTGTATAGTTCAAAGTCAAACAAACGACGAATTTCACAGGTATACAAACCACTGTCATTATGGGTGACATTACGGATTTCAATGGAGACCTCTTGTAAGTCCTTGCTTCCGTTCCAGTTTAGACGGTCCTTAAATGGATTATCGTCCACATTGGAATTGTTAGTGTTATATTCGTATATCTAGGAGAAAGGAAAAGTGTGCAGGCATTAATTAAATACACATACAGTGTGAGCAAAATCACAATGTGCTAGATCATTTACAATAACGTAGAAACAACTTACAAGATATGAAATATTTTTGCCTTTTGTTGGACTTGGGGTGTAAAGCCATTTTACAAATGTCTTTACGGTGACCTCCTCCCTCTTCAAACAGGAGATGCAGGTCAACTTCATGGCTTTTCCCACAATTGCTTCTGTGTCTGACTGGACATCGACACATACTGGCATGCACAGGTGGACTTGAGAAGCATGGAAAGGTTACATATATTTAGTTTACCGCAATGTAATTGTAAAAAAAAAAAAAGAGAGAGAGAAAAAGAGTAGAAAAAAAGAAAGCACACCCTCTTTGGTTTCACACATAAGAATATAATTAAAAATAATCTCATCCTTAGCAGGTCTTTAAATTCAACAAATACAACCAAGATAAACTAGAAAACATGACATCCTACACTGTGTCATTATTTCCTTACAAAAACTAATCCAAAATGCAGAAGCTACGTGTGAAAAACAACATACACTCTTACTGCCTCCATATGAGTTAAAAGGCCAGGTGCTGCAAATCAAACATACTCGATTAATTGATCATCTGGAGCATTCAGGCGTGAGTTAACACAAAGCCAAGGAAGAAAGACATCGGCAATGGAGAAGCAACTGTTACTGTCCATCAATCTGGGCAGGGTTATTAGGTCTTTTCTTAACAGTCTGAAGTCAATCATTAAATGTTAAGATTATTTTAAGACTACAATGGCACAGAGTTTCTTTCCCACTGTCAGGTGCATGCTCAAAGGGGGGTTGTCTGATTGTTGGGGATTTCTCTGTATTATTGTAAGGTCTTTACCTTACAATATAAAGCACCCCGAGGCAGCTGAAGTTATGATTTGCTGCTATATAAATAAAAGTGAACTGAAAGGAAAGTGAATTAATTGGTTCTATAAGCTACCGACTGCTTCTTTTAGCTTAGTTTTTGGCAAATCAATAACAGTCTAACATGTACTGCTGTACATGTTAGGTTCTATTTACCTAATTTTAAGACCTGGTAAAGACTAGATACACTTTTGCTATATTCTGTTATCTAAAACCTTAGAATTGGGTTCATTTTCAGAGGGTTCACCTTCTTTTTACCATGACCATATTTTTTTATACATGAATGATGTGACAAGCTGAACCCACTAAACATTAAGAATGTGCTTTCCAAAGGTTTAAAATAAAACAAATACTTATGTATTCGATTTTGTAAAAATGTACTTTCTTAAAACTGACCAACACAATGGAAAGAGGAAACAAAATATATAGTGTATTTGTTTTTAGGTGTCAAATGTCCCTTTAAAGATGCACTTATTACTGATCAAATTCCAAGCATTCTGTAGAATCTGCCGCGATGCATCATTTTTTAGTTATTCATAAACACATGCTAGAACAGTTTTAATGCTTTGTAATAACTTAATGACCCACTGATGTGTGGTGGTCATCGGGTCTCACACTGAACCCAATGTTGAACCAGATGCAAAGTCAGTGAGCATTAAAAAGATAAACTGGTTTATAAAGCTCTGTGGGCCATTGGAGACACTTAAGTCACAATATTGATAGCAAATTCAAGCCATAATGATGGCCTCTGCCCATTAGTATTTACTAGCAGTGGGAGGAATAAATGGATAGAGGGAGTGCAGAAACTGTGGGTAGTGTAGGAAGAGGGAAATAATACAAAAGGGAGGAGCTAATTGAAATATAAATGCATTAGTGGTAGAAGAATATTGGGAGAGGCGTAGGAAGTGAGTAAACATATGCAAGAAAAAAAATTCAGTGGATTATAATCACAAAGACACATTACTTGTGTTTATGTGACTGGGCCCAGTGCTCTTATATAACCCAAAGCCCGCTGGGCTGACAGTGACAAACATTGATTCTATCCTCTCTCTCTTTTTTTTAAGCTGAGGGCTCACACAAACACATGGAAACAGAGCAGAGAAATAGAGAGGAAGGCATGAAGGGGACAGAGGAAATGGGGAAAGTGAAGAAACTTAACCCCAGTGGCCTCTCTTCAATGATTCTATTCATTTCCCTTAAATGCTGACAACATTAAGCAGTGAAGGGCTCTGCAGACCAATGGGACTGCTCTGAAACTGGGTTTTGAGTTCACAGCTTCCTGTGTGGTTCGCAAGCCACTGCCAAGGCCCCTGATTACTCATTGTTGTATAAAAACGTACGATAGAAAATGATAAGTCCACAGTCAAACAGGATATTTTGACATCTTGCAGAATTATACTTACCAAGATAAATCAAAAGTACCAAAGTTTGCCGATGAAGCTTATATTGCGTTACCATATTCAGCTCTTTGTGGAGCTGCTGGAGGACAGTATCGCTTTAACTTGGTCTTTTTCTCAAGTAGTCTTCACACGAGGTCTGGTGTGAGACAGAGGAGTTGTTGAAAAGACTTCGGGACCACGGACAGCGCCTCTTCTCGGCCGATAAGAGCGCAGGTAACTTTCCTCTTCGTGTCTGAAAATCCACGCCAAGAACTCTTAGAAAAGACGCGTTTCTGATTTACACATTCAAAAAGGGTTCTTCTTGGATTTTAATCGTTATTTTGAGGCGCTCATCTAATAACCGAAGCGTTCATACAGCCCTTAATGCGCAATTCTCATTTACACAGTAAGAACTAAGTTCATCATTTCCTCGACTCGGGGAAATAAACAAGTCCGTGATGTGAGACGACTACATGAGTGATCCCACAGTTTCTTCGCGCATAACTGCTGTCACTGAGTACGGACCCATCCAGAAACACCGCGGAAATCTTTCTAGAAACGGGCGGATAGCATCTGGAACCTGTGGATTCTCAAAAGCCGACGTACTCACTTATTGTTGCGAGATCTGAAGTCCTGATTACACACATGCAGAAAAAAGCATCGAGGCCAGTTCTCTCATTTCACCCCTCAAAGAATAAGCCTACTGACTGTCAGAAATCTGTTTCCTCCATTAGAGATGACTGATGACATTTCCCAGCCGCGGCTCAATGTCTTTGTTTTTCAGCAGTCACTTAGCGCTGGCAGGGGCAGAGGGTTTGATACGCATGCGTGAGTCACTCCCTCCTACGCTACAGTGTGCAGGACCACATTATTGTCACTTGGGTAGGCCTAACCAACTCAGCCGGTAAGCTTGTTTGCATTTGCTTAAATATTGACTAAACAAAGCTCAGCGTGCAGAAACACCGCGTGCACACGTAGAAACCAAAAAATGCAAATCAGTCCTAAGAATGAACATTATATGAAGGAATAAGATGACACAAGGCTGTCTTTGTCATGTGTTACATAAGCTTGTTTAGAAGCTGGAAGTAGAGTTTCTTCTTAAGACATTTCATTAGTTACACATCAGTACCTGCATTTCCTGCCCCCGCCCAACCAGTGAAGAAGTCTCACAAAGATTTTTATATGTCCTGATACTGTGTCATTGTTTTTTTGTTTTTTGTCTTTTAAAGTGAAAGATCTTGGATCAAAACAATGCTGATTTCTTGGTCAGTGTTCCAGAGTGAAAGATTTTGTTCCAAAGTGTACAGAAGCACCTAACAAACAGCTTAACCAACGTCAAGGTGATAAATGTGTACCTATTATATAAATATAAGTCTATGTAGGTCTGTCACCACATCAAACTTTATTTTCATGGCTTTTTATTCTAAAGAAAATGTAGTGATTTTCAAGACTGACAATGCTAAAAAATGAAGTTTAAAACCGAGTCAGTAGGATGCAGTGATTCACTCGATTCAGGCAGGGAAAAAACAGTCCATCACACCACCTGCACCAGAGAGAGTACGCAAGTACCTGCTTAAAAATTGCACTTTTTTCTATCAATAAAAACCAGCAGGGATTTGACTCAACTGTAAAAACTAAAAGAGGTGACAAGGAGACAAGGATAAATATGTTTTCCCGCTCTGCAGACCTGAATAACATCTAATATTAATACCAACAGACTTGCCTGATGGATGTATAAAGTGCTTTCTGTTGGGCAACCTATTGCAAACTTTAATATACTGCACATGTATTATCTTAAGCATAAAAGTGCCAACAGCTGGTTAATACTTACCAAAAAAACCTCTTACAAATCGCATTACTAATCCAGCCATTGTAATTAGAATTAGAAAAAGATTTATACATCTTGTTTATTCTTTATTTCTTTCAGGGACTATGTAAAAAAATACATTAACATATTTGCATAAAGGGAAAACATTTTTGTACCAGATTTAGATTAGTAGCTAATTTCCATCTGCAGTCCCTGGGCAGTAAAAAAAAAAACCTGTAAGATACAATTAAAAATCAATCAGCAAAGATGCACACAAACACACTCAGTTACTCACATATATGGACACACACACACACACACACACACACACACACACACACACACACACACACACACACACACACACACACACACACACCATAACAAATGGTAAACAAGTATCAAAATTGGCAGTCACTGAAATCACCAGACATGCTTCCTCTGTGCTTTGGTACACACGAAGGAAACCAAATCCTCTGAAGCACTGACCGAGACAACGGGGTTGCTATGACGTTAAAAGAAAAGCACTGAGATAAATCTATGATACAGCACAGTCTGAAAGAGCCATAATAATCTCACTGTGACATCACAGTATTTAATTTTGCAGCCACTGCATCTGGAACAATAAGAAGATTACCGCCAAAGGAAAATAGAAATCAAGGGCTTGAGAATGTTAACGCCATTATAATGTTGTACTTTATTCTTTTTTAGATTTATGTTAACAGCCACGCTATTAAATAACTACACCTTTAGTCGAACTCTGAAACAGTCAGGGAGTGAATCAGCCGCTGTGGGGCTGTGATTCTCACTGGTAAAGATTTTAATGTAGAAAGCAGAGAGGCAGCTGAGTGTACTCCTGTGTTGCTGTCAGCATTAACAGTAGGCTGGCTCATTGAGGAGCAGACTTAATATGGCAGGCCCGGTTGAACCATATCCTGCAGACAGGGAAACCATAGCAACAGTAATGCACTGCCATGGCGACTACAGGAGGTTCGCTTAGACAGCCTCAGAGTCAGGATGACAATAGAAAGCCTAAAAGGGAACTCTCTTTTATTTAATTATTTTCTTACAAAAAGCATTTGAAAGATGGGGGCAAATAAGGCAAGTGAGTATGTTTAGGCAGGGGCTTGATGTGGAATCAACAAAAAGATTTAAGGAAATTCTCCCACATTGTTCCCTACAATGGCACAGAGTTAGGAGGAAATAATTGCAGCGTTAATAGCCCTAATTGAAACGCCAGGTCTGTAAAAGTCACTTTGTTTCGCTGCTCTGAAAACCTTCTGATAATTTGCCCACGACTTGTTTAACAATTCAAAGCATGCCTGATTGTTTTTTCCTCTTTTTGCTGGGGCCTTCTGAGAGCTTTCATCATTTAAAGGCTGAGCTTCAGGTGTGAGGTGCTAAGCTTATAAGAGTAGTTACAGAATTGAAAAAAGCAGGTGGAGTTGTGCAGAGTGAGTAAGTGGTCGGGAGTCAAGTGCGGAGGAGGTCTGTCCAGAGACTGAGCAAAAGCAGAAGAAAAATGTCCAGCAGTAGCCCAGGTAACCGTGTGCAGCCACATGAGGTATGACAGACTGACAGAGAGGAGAAATCTTGATTATAACAATGGATTTTGCAATCAGAAGGGTTTTGCAGAAAAATGTCAGCCATAGAGAGGAAACATGTTTTCATAATGAAAGAATACATAATGAGTCTTTTTTTCTCTATGTTCAGACCAAAGACGAGGCAGTACCAGCTCCAAATCAATAACTCAAAAAGACAGTCATGTACGTGCACTGACATCATTAACCAACAGCCTGCACAAGGGAATGAACGTGCAAATGAGTGGGTTTGAGAGTACATGTGCATGCTCATGTTTGTACGATAATTATGCCTCTTTGTGCATGTGTGTGCGTGCAGGCATCCTCGACGATTCACTGTACAGAGCAGATTTCTAGGGATTTGGAAGGATTTCAAGATTATACCGTGATTACAGCAGACAGCCATGGATCACACATGCCAGAAATTCTGATGTATATCTAATGTGCTCCTTGCTAGAAAAGCCTCTTAATACTGCAGTTTGAAATCACTCATGTGTCATTTCTATTCATTCTCAGTGTGTGACTATATCTGTATATTTCACATGCTATCACTGTGTTGAAAATTACCTTTAGTTTATTCTGACAATTATTCTGGCCAGTGAAACGAAGAAAGGTGTAACAATCCTCACAGTACACTCAGTATGAAGTAATCTAAACACTTAGCATTTGGTTTTTAAACAGACATGCAAAGTTATGTACTTCTCTTCATCTACACAATGTATTCCACACATTTACTCCTGACACTGTAAGCCTGTGATATTTTACATCATTCCTCACTGCTGGCTTGCTAAACATTAGGCTTCCTCTCAGGTCATGATGATTTGGTCTTATTTGGAACAAGTTTTGAATGTTGTTTGTTTGCTGCTTTATACATTATTTGTGGACGTTTGAAGTCAACCTATTTCAATTTGAATTTTATGGTTCTTTTGAAGTGGGCGCATGTATGATCCTTGTTGTTCTTTTTTGCAGAATGTATTGGATTTTCTAGAAAAATACAAAACTAAAAGGAAAAAAATCCAAGTTGCATAAATTTGTGTGCATTTTGGTAGTTTTTTACCAAATCGTTGTGGGAAGATGGGATAAAATAACAATTTTGAGATCAGACACATTACTCTATGCATATGGGCACACAGATACTTACACAATCATCACACAAAGCCATTCATCCTAAAAATAACCCATGTTTTCATCTAACCAACTAGAGCAAGCCTAATGTAGTAAATAACCACAAAGATTTACACACTCAGAGCTGCCCAGTAAGTTGTTTTATGTTGCCATGTCCCACTGCGAGGTACTCTGGACACAAATGCAAAATCAGTGGCACCAGAGCCAATCTAATTGATAAGGCATGAAATGTCATTGAGTCACAGAACTACACCTCACATGTGTACACACACATACACAGAGCCACGGGGCAATGCCAGATTCAACCAGGGGGACTTGGCACAGACCTCTAAGCTAACACTGATAGTAAGTGAAGACTTGTTCCATCTGACCTTCTGATTTGGCTCACAGCCCCCTGTAGGAATACTGACTTTCTATTATAAGACCCAGAACGCTATGCGTCAAATAAATCATTGAACCAGAAGAAGACAGCAGTTGTGCAACATAGACTTCTCTTTTTGGAGCAAAATCAAATCGGTGCCTTTCGAATTGTGCAGCTACGTTTAGTTCCACTCGGTTAATCTGCTGGTTACAGAGAAATCTCACTAGAACGACAGCTCGGGGCATAAAGTTCAGAACCTGTAAGTGTGCAAGAGAGAGAAGAGTTATTGTAGTTTAATATTACATATTCATGAAAAACACGCGGGTTGTCACCTCGACACGGCGGAGAAGCTGCTGTGATCAGGAAGTAGAACAGAAGCACCGGTGTCACCTTGTGTTCAATCAGCTGAGCTTTATTGTCTTAACTAGAATATGATAATGAGCACAATCTGTCTTAGAGACCAGTATTAACTCCTGACTAAGAAATTCTTTGGACAAGCTGACAGACTGTGTCATGCCACTCCTTGCAGCTGCAAATTACTTTTGTCTGGATCCACACATAATTGAAAGGAACTACGATGAATTGTTTTTACGAAGTGCACCAAAATGAAGACAGAGGTCACTTGTATCGTTACTCGAATAAAACAACAATATTGTACAGAAATAGCCACTCGAGGTCTAACATGAAGGAGCACAAAAAAGGAAAAAACCTTGATCATTTGTCCACATTCAGATTGTTGTGCACTCAAATGTCATCAGTATCTGTTTAGCTTGTTGTATTTTCTATTGCAGGCTGCCTTTTTAGCTCTTGCTCTCCTGGAACATTAAGATCTTGAGTGCCTGGCGTCTGGCAGCCCAATAATGTGTCAGCGTTGTTGCTTTGGACAGTGTTACTCTTCTGGTCAGAAATATGACTCTCCAGTTTATAGCTATCAAGACCTCTGCTCTCTTCGGCTTGCTGGCTGTGACTGTGGCTAGCTGAAATACTGTCCCGCCGCTGGCCATCGTTGGGGCTCAAACCATCTGTACTACCATAATTCTCACTTTCTCCCTGCTGTGTAGTGCTGCTGTCTGTTTGTGTGCAGCCTCTTGTCCCATCTTTCGACTTGCTGTCATGCTGCTGGCATCGTGTGATCTGGCCTAATGTGATTTGGAGCTCATTGAGGCGCTGTAATACATAGCGTCTCTTCAGTTCCAGCAGGATTGTTCCATTACGACTCAGGCTTGGCATGTCTGTTGGAGTTGCCCTCTGCAGAAGAATAGATCACAGAGCATGTATTGTAAATGATGTGCCGTAAAGATATGACTGAGTTCGTGCACATAGTCTCGAGCAATAATGCAAATTCAGACACAGATCACGTTCATGCATACTGATTTACGCATTTCTCTTTTAAGTCAAGGCTGAACATCATCATGAATATCGTAGATTAAAACGAGTTATCACCATTCAATCACTGCAATGTGCCATTTATATGTATGAAATGCAGTAATAGCAGATACTGGCAAAATCAAACGAGATCATTTAACAACGCTGAAGTGAAACTTGGATGAAATCAAAACACAAAGACATCATTTAAAAGCCCTTCACAACACAATTAAATTAACACAGAGATTCATGTTTTGGATTATGTAATTATATGTGCAATGTATAATGTTCCAGCTAATTACTGCAGAATGGTTTCCAGCGCTGTTCTCTCTTTCCTTTAGCCATGTGCTCACATCAGCTCTCTTCTGTAGTTGCGTGCTCAGCAGCAAGAACGACTCATTCATGCGATCAATTTCTTCCTCTATACATGACATCTGGAAGAGAAATAATGGTTGACGGTTCACTTAAATTAAAATTCTGTTTCATTTTTCATATTTTTACCTGCACTGGTGTCCCCTTTGGTGGTAAACCTAAAACAAACAAAAAAAAGAATAAAAATGTGTGTCTGGAATCTGTAGAATGGAAAATACAACAAAAAAACACCAAACAATATGTGAATATATGAAGCACAAAAACCACCCAATGCACTTCAGCCCTCAATATCATGGTTTTATGGAAACCTTGAACTCTATGCACCAGGACACTGAAACAAAAGTCTTTTAGGTGCTTAACAGCAAAAACAAAACAGAAAATCTCTCCAAGACTTCATATGATACTTTAATGATGTTTTATGTTTTAAGTGGCAAAAATGAAATGAACAACATCTGCATGAAATCACAGATGGGCTTGTTCATCAACTTTTAGGGCTGGAATATTATTATGGGCATTGTTTCGCAAGACCGCTTGCTGATGTCACTGAGGCTTCATGGTCAAAAGCAGAAGTTTAAATCATCAAATCAGTCCATGCATAAGAAAATAGTACAAGACTGCAACAAATGTCCACAGAATTTCAGCTGATCAACACATGATGATGTTTTGTTCGCAGCTCCTTATACATTTTCCTATACTGACAACAAATGCCACAACTGTTTTTTTAAATAAATTAATTTTGCAACCTTTAGCATATGAACTATTTTATTTATGAAGCTGGTGAAGGTCTATTTTCCCTTTACTTTTAGATAGTAGCTTTGCAAAGACCCCTTAATGTGATATTTATTGTTTTACAGCAATAAATGCACCGTGAAAATCCTGTGAGTATTTTATGTAATAGTAATTCTTTTTGAATTACTATTACAATCAACAGTTGTCTTACCTTTGTCTGTGGTCTGAGCTGGAGTATGTTTGAGTTCAGAAATGAGCTGCTCCAGCTGGAAATATTTGTATTTCTTGAGTCTGAATTGGCAAAAAGGGAGAAATATTACATATTGTAATATAAATATTTTGCTGAAATGACAAACCTCATTTATTCTGCTGTAATCGTTATCTGTCTCACCAACCTGCTAGCTAATAGGTGCTCAGTGAAGCGGGCTTCAGTGGGAACTCTAATGTTGAGAAATTCCTCAACTAATGTGTTATTCCGCCCCTTCAAAGCATCGAAATTGGACTGTTAAAAGAAGGCATAAAATGTTATCTGCCTCCATTTTTATACTATGAGAATGATGAGTGAGGTTTAAAGAGCACTTACACACCTCTGCTGTGCTCCATTTGAAAGAAACATTGAACAACTGAAGGCTTAGAACTGAAATGGCCTCATGGAGTGCTTGCATAAAGCTCTGGGCTTTGGATCCTGGATTAAAAAATACATATACAAATCTATATATCAGTGTTTTTAAAGAAGATTACATACTTTGTGCTTTCAAAGTTAATTGCCAGGGATATTACTCTGTACTATATGACAGTTGCCAAACGAGGACACGAGACTGTCCTTCAGAACTGTCTTCTATTGGTTTTTCTCTGATTACCAGATGCTATGTGGGCCATTGACTGCAGGATGACAGAGATGAAATGTCCCACGTGCTGAAGCTTTGCCTCTGACAGATACAGGATTTGATTGGTCGCATCAAAATAAAAGTCCCTGGAGCAGTGTGACAGTAGACCCCCATTAGAGGAAGATGGAGCGAATGGAATCGACTTGGCCAGCAGGAGAAGAGCACTGGGGAACATGGGGCAGTTTTCAAGCAATTGCATCACCTGACAACCAAACAAAAAAATGGCAGAGTCCTGTGGGGAGAGGTTGTCCAGTGCAGTCGGGATGAGCTGCCCATCATAATTCCCCTTTGTAGAATTATCTGCAACTCCTAAAAAGGAAAAAAAAAAAGAGATAATTTTAGAACTTGGTATATGTTACATTGATCAAATATTATGTGTGTTTTAGAGATCTCGTTATAATGTTTCTGTACCATTGCTAAAATATTGTTTTGACTCATCCATGGTGAGATTTTGTAAAGATTGTTGGATCTCCTGCAGGGTCTTGAATAGAGGTGATATCATGATAAGCTTGGACAGGTCATGATCACTTAAAGAAGGAGCTGTGCTCTGTATATGGTCTAGGACACAGAGAAATAACATTAGCAGAACACACTATAAACTGACCAGGCATAGGATTATGGACACCTGGTATCTGGATCAGATGTTAGTAACACATCTGTTATGTCCTGTAAGTTGTTTGTCCAACACAACCCAAAGATGCTTGATGCCGCTGTTGACTTGCCTCCCATAGTGCATCCTGCTGCCAGGTGTTCCCCTGGTAAGTGATGCACATATACGCGGCCATCATGTTAAAGAAAATATGATTAATCAGACCAGGCCACCTTCTTCCATTGATCGTGGTCCAGTTCTGATACTCGCGTGCCCATCGTTGGAGCTTTCTGTAGTGACAGAGGCATGGGTACCCTGACTGGTCTGCAACTGTGCAGCCCCACACAAAACAAACTGCGACGCCTGTGTAGTCTGACACCCTTCTGTCAGCATAAACTATCTTGACAATCTGAGCTACAGTAGCTAATCTCTTTTGTGATAACATGGGCCAGCCTTCCCTCCCCTTGTGCATCAGCGAGCCTTGGCTGCCCATGACCTTGTCACTGGTTCACCACAGTTCCTTCCTTCCCCCACAAGATCTGCAGTTTTGGAGATGCTCCAGAGAACGCATTCGTCTAGCCATCACAATCTGACACTTGACAGACTTGCTCAAATCCTTTTGCCTGCCCATTTTCCTGCTTCAAACACATCAACAAAATGTTCATTTGCTCCCATATCCCACCCACTAACAGGTGACATGATAAAGAGAAATAATCGCTTCACCTCTTGGTGTTCATAATATTATGCCTGATCAGTGTAATATTCTGATATTATTGTACATGCATACAAAGTAGTGATTTATTCCTTACCGGGCTCGTGTGGAAGAGCTCCTGCTTTGGTCACATTCACTGAGGAAAACTGTGGATCATTGAGTGAGGAATTTACTCTCTACTTTATATCATAAATACACAATACAGAGAGAATGCCACTGCAGTACCTGCATCAAACACATGTTAGTGTCATTGGGTTGCATGTATCCAGCTTGCGCCTCACACTCTCTGGTATCGTGATGACCTGTGTGACAGTACAGGGGACCAGACAAATCCTGGTTCTGCCAAGCGTCTCCTGTCAGCCTGCATAAGAGAGTTTCCACTGACCTGACCAGAGCTCCCAGCAATGACATGCAGGCCTCAACTTGAATGATGGAGATGTTCAGTTACATACAAAAAAAAAATTAAATTGTGACATAAATTTCCATTTCTCTTAATGCACAACAAGAAACAGCCAGCATGCTTCTGTGTGATGGTCCACAAAACACAACACAAACCACATATTATCATCTTTACACTTTGGTGTTTTATGCTAAGCTAAAGTAATTGTCTGTAACTTTACAGCTATGATGCGTGCATGTGGTTCTCAACAAGAAATGAAGAATTCACATTTCCCAGACTGACTAAATATCCCTTTAATGATCTATCTTATTATTAGAGACGGTCATTCATCTTCAGTAGAAGACATTACTCTCATCCTCATGATCATCATCATTTATTTTTACCTTGTGTATGTCTCTCCCCCACACTGCTGCCTGATGGTTCATCCTTCATTGTTTTATGAACTAATATCTCTTTAAGGAGGCTCATTTTTTTATGATCCATATTCTCCAAGGCATTCTGAAAGAAGGATAAAGAATTTTTATTCTGTTTCCTTGAGGGGAACAAGATTGCATTATTATGTATGTGTTATGTATGGACAAGCAAGTCCATAAGTTGTTCTTATTAATGGTTCATAACTGACCTATAAAGTGTGGTAAGTGATTTACTCATCATTAATAAACAAAACAAAACAACAACAAAAAAAACATTAACTGAAACTTTAAATAAATGACTTCAACTGTTTATGAGAAGGAGCACTTCTTGGATTCAAACCGCTTCTCTTTGAGGTGCTGGTTTGATGGTAAACAAATAATAAAAAGTAGTTGGGGTATCAGTGAGAGCAGCAATGCAATGAGGCACCATTAATCAGTGTAAGGGGGTCTCACATGCTAGAGGATAAAATGGGACACAGCCAGACTCCCAGCAAACATGGTTGCCTAGAGCATGGGTATGAAGTGTAAGGGCCAGAATATAAAATTAGTTTGACATTCCAGGTGTAAAGGATCCTATAAGAGTAGTCATTGTAAACATTGCTCAAATGTACTGCAGATGTTAATTTGATTTCACCTCTTAAAAGGAGTTTGCTATTAATCATTTTATTAATAAAAAAACGTATTTGCCATCTGCAGGCTGTAGTGTCCCAGCTGCAAAGTTGTTTTTTTTTATTTTATTTTATTAATGGTAGAACGAAAAGACTATTTAACTACTCTCTGAACTGTGTGAGGAGACAACCACACAGATATGGAGAGAACATGGAAAATATGGAAACTCCAGATGTCATGAGTCGCTGTGTGGCAGGCAGGAGTTGGACCCAAAATGCAGGCACTCAGGCATGAGGTTTAAACACAAAAAACTCAGCTTTATTTGCTGGCAGGGGAAAGTCATTAAAAAAGCAAACTAAACTGGAAACTCATAAACAAAACTCACAGTGAGACAAAGGGAGATCCACACAGCATGAGGGACGACACGACAGTGACCAAGAGAAACACAGGGTTTAAATACACTGGGAAGTAACGAGGGGAATGAGACACAGAAGGAGAGCACAGCTGGGAGAAATCAGAACTGACGAGACAAGGAAGCGTAAACTGAACACACTGAGATAAGACAGAGACTTTCAAAGTAAAACAGGAAACACATAACACAGACTGAACAAAAGACACAGACTCACATGCAGGCACTACAACAGAGGGAACAGAGACGTGGGACCAGGGCAGACACAGACGCTGACTGGACACGGGGATATAGCGGACAGGGGAGACAGCAACTAAGGATTACACAGAGTCAAACCATAAGACATGACTCTAACAAAGAAACCAAAGCATAGAAATGATAAATAATATATAAACTCAAAACCCTGGCTCAACGACCCAGGCATCCTAACACCGGATGGTGGATTTAAACCCAGTACTTTCTCCCTGTGAGCCAACAGTGCTAACCACTACATCGCCCCTTTGTCCTGTTTCTAAGCGCTTCCTATCGAACATTCACTGTTCGATGAATGAATTGGCAATGACTTGGGGTCAGTTATTTGTCCAAGGATGCTTTGGCATGCAGACTGAAGCAACCAGAGACCAATCCACCAGTAAAGCAATACATCAATCAACCGATCAATATATGACCTGCCCTACCCTCAGGGCGACAGGCATCCCCACCTGATGGATGTCTTTTAGGTTTTGTATTAAACATGAACTGTGGTGGCAAGATAATTTATCCAACAGCTTTACTGGATTATTCCATGCATTATTTATTACAATATTAAAACTCACCTTGAATGATTCAGTGTGTTGACAGATGTTTCTATAAAACTCCTGTATGTCTTTGCGGTGCCGGGCCAGCTGTGAGGCTATATGGAGGTTCTGATCCTCCAGCTTGTCGTAAAGAGTCTTCACATTAAACTCCTCCAAATCACAGCACCCTGGCACTCCTCCTAAACAAGGCCAGTAAATGTCAACAATGGGAAAGATTGAAATGGCTTGAAAAAATAACAGAAGGGCCTCATCATGACATCTTTAAGATCTGAGGAGATGATCTTGTGAAGCATGAACGCACATTGAAATTATAAGCTCAGTTTGGCTCCATAGTAATTTAGTGGAGTCGGTCTAGCTTTCTTTAGTGGTAACAGCACAAGCCATTACAGTATGATATAAGCCATTATTTTCTTTATCGTCAATCAGATGTGGAATAGGCTGTTAACTGCTAGCTGGTCATGCGTGATGGTTTCATAATGGCTAGGCCAATTGGCATTTAAACGCCCAATCAAGCTGCATGAATAATGTAATAAGCGTCAACTGAGAAACATTACCGTCACCTCCACTATCAGAGATTAGAAAGAAACAAAGCAAATGTAGTGAAAAGTCGATGAAAGGGAGCTGCCAAAGTTTGTTTTAGTGAAAGTTTTCTGGAAAACTTTTAGTCTTTGGTTATTGGCCAAGTCGTCCAAGAGGTACAGAAAATTTCTTTAGTGAATTTGATAAAACATAGTTGCAGTAAGTCATAAAAGTAAACTTTAAATGCATTTCAGACTTAAGTTTCATATACTGTGATACCATATTTAATTGAATACAAATTAGAGCATGTTTAGGCCAAAAAATTACTCTCCATCACAGTTACACATTTATTGCAATTGCTTGAAAACCCATAGATAGATAAAAAAACAAAAAGCACTGGCACAGTATTAAACAAGGGGCTTACCTCCTTTTGAAATAGCAGGCTCCTCAGCTTCTGCTCCTTCTCCAACACCTCTACTACCAAGGAAATCACCTTGGTTTGGGACCACTAAGCTGAAAAACAAAGACTCGAATTTTGTTTATTTTCACTTGTTTAAAAGTGTTTTATGTATTTTTTAGAACATTTTTTAGAACACAACGTCAGCACTGCTGTCACACCAGTATACCTTTCTCTGCTGCATGCACACTCCACCGGACAGAAAGGCTCCCCGAGGCTGCGCCACTTTGGCTTTATCCTCCACTGGGAGACAAGCTTTGCTTTGCTAGGTCGCAAAACTAGTACTGTAGTGGTCAGAATTACGACCACAACCAAGAGCAGACTAAGGATCCCTGCACACAGTCAGCATTGTGTCATGGTGAAAGCTAATTCATTACAATAATACCCCTGTAAACAGTTAGTCAGCAATACAAATACCCACCAGCAATCACTCCCCAGTCGGGCAGAAGGTTTAGTTTGTGTTTCTTGACAATCCCGTGCTTGACCAATTGTGCTGGGGTCATGGGTTGAAACACAGCAGCCCTGGGGCCACACTCTGTCCCCTCCTCACTGACTACCACTACCAGACTCCACTGTGGGACAACACTGTCAACAAACACGTACTTCCCCGTTTCAGAAAAAACATGGGCAAACCTGGCAATGGAAAGATGACGAAGAGGAATACAAATTAGAACATGAGATGACGATACTGTGTGACCACAGTTATGTGAGGATTGTTACCTATATGTTACCTTGAGGAGTTAAAGTTTGTTTGCTTCATGAGTATCTGTAGATGTCTAAAGGCACCAAAGTCCCAGCTGGGGTTGCTGTTAAACAGGTGGTCTTTTTGATAAACTGGAAAGTGGCTGAGATGGCGGTCTAAGAGAATTCAAAGTTAGAAGAGGACAGTGGTTTAAAAAAAAAGAAAAAAAATAACACACTGTGATAAAACCATGGTAAAAGTAAAAACAGCTGTACCTGTGTGGTTGATGGTGAGATGAAAAATGAGCATGTCACCAGAGGAAAGACAGGCAATGGGGTTGGGGATTCGAGGTAAGACAGCCAGATCTGCTGTGTCTCTTCTATTTCTGGGTCTTGTTTTTAGGACTTCTATTGGCTCAGTGAAGAGATAGCATTGTGTCACAGATTGCACAGTTTTGTCAACCAATTAAAGCCAAAATGTTTACAGTTAATTGGTGGTAGATACAGAAAACAAACGGATTGCATGGCAAAAGAAAATATATCAATCAACATGTCAGCTCTAATCACCTGACAGAAACTGATTGATGACATCTTTTTGTGTGGGAATCCAACCAAACACTCCTTCAGAGTCAAACTGGACCAAGTGTGTTTTCCCAATATTCTTTAAATGGATATCTGGTCCTAAAATATTTGTTATTCTCTGAAAATAAAAGGAAATAACACAAACTACAACACTAGAAAAGCGCATGTTATTTTGTATCTATTATGTTGGAGAGAAAACATAATGTAAGGAACAATTGTGCCATACTGTGTTTCTATTTTAACTATAGTTTTTCCAGTTGCTGATATTTGTCAGTTTTTATTTATATGTAGTGTTAAGTATGTGTTCCAATACACATTCACAGTAATGCCATGCTACACCTTGGTCACAATAATAAAAAAAATATCCTTAACTTGAGAAAAAGATATTTTTGTTGTTAGACAAATAACATGCACACTTACATTACTGTGCAAAAGTCTTGAGACACCTTATTTCTTTATGTTTTATTAGGAAAATAGGTGCAGAGATTCAATTAAATTTTCAATTCAACTCAATTTTATATGCATGGCACCAAATCATAACATCAGTCACCTCAGTGGTAAGAAAGTTAAAGACCCTACAATAACAGTGTGAAAAACCTCAACAATCAAACAACACCCTATGAGCAATCATTCAGGAAGGAAAAACTCCCTTTTAACAGGAGGAAACCTCCAGTTCAGGCAGGAGCATCCATCTGCTGCGATTGGTTGGGGGTGAAACATGTACAAACATTAATGGAAATACAGTATAAAGCTGCTTTTGGCTGCACCCTTGTTGCAAGTGGGGTAGCTCTGCAAATTGCTTGATTTGGCACAGTTTTATGCTTTTCCTGACCCAACCACAAAGCCAGCTACCTTTCACTTGCCACTACACTACACTACATTACAGTAGATGGAACTTATATATACATTATTTAAGGCAAAAACGCAGTTTGTAGAATTCTAATGAACTTAAGTTAATGTTTGGCATGGCCACCTTTATTATTTTAGAACCTGAACTCTCTTCGGCAAGATTTCCTCTTATTAAGAGTTGTTCTCCAGGCTTCTTGAAGGACATTCAAAGCGTGTCTTTGAATGTCTTTTGTTCTTTTCTCTGTCAAAATTGTCCCACACTGCCTCAGTAATGTTGAGGTCCAAGCTCTGGGAAGGAACGACACTGTGCCATTGTGTGGTTTTCCATCCGCTTTACCTGTTATGCTTTTACTGCATTGGCAGTGTGTTTGGGATCATTGTCATGCTGAAAAGTGAAGCCGCTGCCAAACACACACTTTCCAGGTGGTACTGCATGGTGGATCAAAATGTGACAGTACTTTTCTGCATGGTTCCATCAATTTTGACAAGATTCCAAGAGCACAGGCTGTAATGCAGTCCCAAACCATGATACAGCCTCCAACATATGGGACCTGCTTTATACAGTTTGACAAATATTTGACGACAGCTCCAGTTCTTGTACAGTTTGGCATGTGCTTTTTCTTGCCGTTCCCTTCTTTGACTATGGTTTCTTGACAGACACCCTTCTGCTGAGACCATGTCTCATGAGACTTCGGTGAACAGCACATGGATCAACTGAAGTGCCACATGCATTTCTCGGGTCAGAACTTTGTTGGATTTTTTCCTATTTCTAAAGGAAATGACTTGAAGATACTTCATATATGCTACAGAAAGTTGTTAGGCTTAGCCCTTCTTTGTTGGTCATCCACTTGGTTCAGTTTCCTCATTTTTAAGGACACAGTGCATACCCTGCTGTCATATGTCATGTTTTCAGCCAATAACTCCTTGGGAATTGGCATGTGGGTGCAAAAATTACTGTTTTATGCCTGTTAAACTGTTATCGTTGGGATCTTTCATAGTTTCAACCAAAGAAATAGGAAAACAATATATGTGATTTTGTGACAGCCTGCGAATAACAAAGTGCCTAAAGATACAAATAAAAAGGCAATGTTAAAATAAAACCCTGGAAAAACAGAAAACCTGGAGAACTCAAGCCAACTTTTAAAAATCACAAATCTGGCAAAATATAAAGAAACGAGGGGTGGCTCAAGACTTTTGCACAACACTGTATATATGATGAAACTCACAGAAAATGAAAAAACCTCTTGCTGGAATAACTTGGAATAACGAAATACTTTTTCTTTGATGGTGAGCAGACTTCACTATTTATCACTGTCACTTCATCATATGCAATGATATCACAAAATCTGCAGTTGCAACATTTTTTCACATCATGCTGAAACCTTGTCAAATGCTGTGCCAAGCTTTCTGCCTACTAATTGATGTAGCTAAACCCTACAGTGTGAGGAGTCGCTTGGCTGCGTCAGTACAGTTCTAATGTTGTATTTGTACTTGTTTTTCAAGTATCCCTCCTCTCATTCCCGCACACATTTAGAGTAACTGATCACTAATTATAAGAGAAATAATTGAATTGGATAGCTGGATATCCTTGCAAGGTGTAGCTGATCAACAGTTGTCAGTGGCCCATGTTAACCTTCCATCACCTTTGCCCAGACCATGCTATGGCTTTCTTTGATGCTGAGCAGCAGGTGTCCATCTGGTGAAAGCTGAGCAGAGAGCTGAGGCAGTCTGGAAAGGCAGGATGTATTGCAAAGCTCCTCAGCAGACACGTATCGCTCACACTGGCAGCTGGGGTGCAGATAAGGCAAGAGACAGAAAGGCAACATATCAGGCTGTATACCAGCTAGAATCCTAATTCACTTCTTTATTAGATGTAGCTTTAGTAGTTTTTACAGAGCAACAGTAAATCGGACTCGGCTTACATGATTTGGTAAAGGAAAAAGGTGATAAGGTGACTCACATGCCCATCTCCGCATCCAGAGTTCCTCCATGTGGTCCACAGGTGATACTGCAGGAGTGGAGGGACGGTGACACACACTCTCTGGATGCTGCCAAGCGCACCTCTCCTGTGGCACATCGTCTGTTCACCTGAAACAAACAAAAACTCAGACGTCCGAAAGGGCATACAAGGTTTTTGCAATATGTTGCATCATGTGTGACTGAACCTTCATTTACACCATAGTATAGTCTTCTATAGTCTTCTAGGCAAAACGTATTGCAAAGGGAGTGAGTCAAACTTCAAATCTTGACTGGATTTTTTTTTTTTTTTTTGGTTTAAAAAGTGGAAAGCTTTTCATGTGATTCATGAAAAGCTCTTTTTAACGTTAGACACATGAATGGTGTTTTGCAGGTGAGTCTACAGAGTTGCGCAGGAACAAAAAGAAAATTAGAAAATTTCACACTGTCAATATGTCTTTGAAGGTTCTCAGTCATCCAGGTCATCGTAGTCTAAGGAGCTTGGAAAGAAAAGCGTCTGGACTTCTTTGAGTTGCTTGAAGACGTTTCACCTCTCATCTGAGAACATTCAGAACTGAAGAAGAAGCTTCTCGGATGAGAGGTGAAACGTCTTCAAGCAACTCAAAGAAGTCCAGACGCTTTTCTTTCCAAGCTCCTTAGACTTCACACTGTCAAGTTGAAGTGTAAGTTTTTTGAGTCAACAAACGCATTATTGAGGAAAAAAATGCATAGATTAAACCAAATACCTTAATGGTTTTAACTGACCTCAGGCTGACAGTCCAATTCACTATCGGCAGTAGATATTTTAAAATCCAGCTCGTTATAGAAGATAAAGCCAGTTCTGCACAAACATGAACCATCTGAATACTGGAAAGCACGGTTCTTGCCAATGCAGGTACAGGAAAAAGAACCTGAGAAAGCAAGCGACACACGGCATGGCAGTTTGTGGTCCTGATTTCCAACTCCTCGCAACAAAGTTTACTATAAAAACTTTTTAAATCAGTCTGTTATTTACTGCTCTAACCAGCTTGTGAGGTGGAGGAGCTACCACAGGGGAAGCAGGCCTTCTGGGCAGGCAGGTGGTTGAAGGTGTTTTCCAGACACAGGCGACAGTCATCCATTTTCTCAGCACGAGTGAGGTTGCCGAATGAGCCAGGTGGGCAGGATATCGGCTGAGTGGATCCCAAAGGGCAAACATAGCCAAGAGGGCAAGGGTTTTTCTTGTAGTTGTCTGCACCTGTTGCATTAAATGTGTATGAAATGAGAAATACTGTACAATTGAGATCATTTAGGATGATGAAAAATTCCTGCCAAAACGTATATAAAGTACCTGGGGGGCAGAAGTATCCTGGTGGACAAGGAAGGCATTGCAGAATGGAGGCTAGAGATGGACGATAGGTGCCCCCCTCACACACAATACAGCAGCTGTTTTTGGACCCTCTGAGCCCACTAGTGTTGGCAGGCATAGAGCCGCCTTCGCAGGACTTCATGGAAGAGCTGTTGGCTGGGCAATAGTATGGAAATGGACAGCTGTGGAGCATGGTAACAGGGTTATTTATAAAGCTTTAAACCACATGAAGTAGAATCAGTCAAAACCTATCAAGCTTTCATCATTTAAAGCCTCTCATTTTTTATATCACACAGAGTGGACACTTGCCTTTGTGCCAGATTTAGCTTGTTAGAGCTGTCGTGTACTCACAGTTGTTTGGGGCTGTTGTAGGAATGAGATCCTTCAGGGCAAAAATAACCTTCTGGACAGGCTTCAGGCTCAGCAGTTTGGGGTCCACAGTACGATCCAGCTCTGCATGGCCTCTCTGAAACCGCACCTAGATTATGATCAAACACTTGTTACAACACTCACTGCTATGTTTGGAAAGGAAGGAATTTAAAATGGTTCAGACATCGCATCCAGAGGCTAAAATGAGCTTTCACATAAAACTATTCTGAGAAACCCACCAACAGGACACTGATAGGAAGCCCGACAGGGTATCCCTTCAACGTTGGGTTTTCCTGTATCCTGGGGGTGTGGGCAGAAAGTTCCCCCTGCACAGAGTTCACACTGGCTGGGTGCAGCAGCTCCCGGAAGCTGCCTCATGGTGCCTGCGGGGCAGAGGATGGGAGGCCCAGTCCCACTACACCAGAAGCCAGGTGGGCAGGGATGTTTGGAGTAGTCTGTCAGCCCTACAACAACAACCATTTTCTAAAAACAACAAATCACTATATAGTGTGACAGATATATGAACCACAAAGCTTGCTAAAATTATTAAAGTTTTTTTAATAAGCCTTCCCACAAAGGCAGCAAAGGCAGCAAAAGAAAGGACCGTAACAACCTGCTGCACATTATCCACTAGCTAAGGCAACAATATGATTTAGTGTCAACCATAAACTTTTGTGAGAGGACCAGAAACAAGGTTGTTGTTTTTTTATTTGAAAATTCAGTGCACGTGGCCTCATGTGAAGAGTTAAAATTCAATGCCTTCCCTCACATCATATTTCTTTCATTCATAGTTTAGGCACAACTATGATAATGTGCACCATATACTGTATACGGACATTAATGCAGTCTTGAAAGGAGCTGGCTTTGAATTGCCCTTGCAGATGTGCATTAAAACCCAACAGAGAAAAAAAGATTACAGATGTATTTTAAAATGTATTACAGTGCACCATACTGTAGGCACGGGGTATAATCAGAACTGAATAACAGAATGGAATAATGTGTAGCTTTTACAGGGAAGGAAAAGGAATCTGTTACATTTATAGATTAAATTTGAGTTCATCTTTTAAAACATGAGGATATGGCGTATCAGACCTGTGCTGTTACAGTGTGAACCAGGTGGGCATGGCAGGCAGTCACCCTTGCTGTGTGCTCCAGGAGAAGCTCGATAAGTGTAGAGAGGGCATGGCCTGGCACCAGTCCCTCCAACAAAGTCGCCACCAGGCAGACCATCACAGTAATGACCAGCAGGACACAGATGAGCAACTGGGTCTCCTGCAAGCAAACATCACAAAAAGTTGTTTAGGAGGAAAACAGGTTTCTGATACTTGGTATATACACGAACAATTTTTATGCTACAAGAAGAGATCAGCCTCTCCTATTCTCTTTCATCAGATCAGAAAATTTAAGTATCTTGATTAAAATTTTGTATTTTTACCCTTAATACTTGATTAAAATGGCTACAAAACTTCACTCAGTTCATACCAGATTTGCACCAATACTGGGGTGGGCAAGGTAAGCAATCCTGTAGGCTGGCACCTCCTGGGGAGCTTCTGATGGTATTTGCAGGACACAACCGAGCCTGTTTTGTGCCTTCGGGGCAATAGAAACCTAGAATAAAGGAAACATTTGGTATTTAACAATTTATTTAGCTAAACTACAGAGAATAAAAGCATTAACATTGATTTGTTGGTAGTTTCTTCTACATTGTTAGTTTTTAAAATTATATATCTTTCTCTCTATATATGCATATTGCACCTGGTGGACACAGTCCAGCACACTGCACACCCCACTGGCACTGGGTTAAGTTAAACACTGGTCCCTGAGGGGTGAAATCTGTGCTTCCAGAAACGCAGATATACCCTGCAGCACAAACACCTTGGATCTTACCACCCCTAAGGAAACATACAGTTAGTTAGTCAGTACATAAAACCACAAGATTCACTCCATGCAGCCAGAAATATATGCCTATGCACACATAATTAATTTAGAAGAATCTGAAACGTATGCTCCATTTAACAAATACAAAGATAATAACATCATCTCTTCTTGTTTAATGTTTACTCTGAGTTGATTATGATCATGCACATGAAGGCAGTCATTTAGTTTTGGCAGTGAACCGTGGCTACTGATCATGACATACTTGTGCATTCTGATGTGATAACAGTGAGTGTTTGTCTTTGAGCACTGTAACTGATGATTACAGTGTTCAAAGAGTTGATCATGACAGGAAGGGCAGTGGAGATACAATGTATGTTAAATGTTAAACGCATCATCCGCTGTAATTTGTGATGCTTTGCAAAATCTTAATTACTTGGAAGTAATTAAAAATGGCTAAGAGAACAATTTATGAATAATTTATAAGTTATTAAAATTAAATCTGTAAATTTATGTTACTAGGTCTCATTCTTTGAAAATCTTAAGAACCAGCAATTTTATATGAGCTATGCATTGGTCATATAGAGTTAATATAATGCATGATGTTTAGCCTGCATGCCAACATTTTTGACATAATGACAATTAACATAATGGACGCTATTATAAAGCAATATAGGATTTCTAGGAGAGATGATCGATGAACAAGTTTTAAGAAAGAAATGTCCAACTCCGATCTGAAAATCCAAATCACAGCACTACATAAGATCCATTTAAAACCGCAATAACCTTTCTGAATTATTGAAAGAGATAAAGTTGCTGTCGTGCTCCATGTTTTAATAAACTCAGTTAAAATTATCAGTAAAGCTGATATTGCTGGGTATCTTAATGAACATTTTCTATCAGCTAGTTCTGTTTTTAATGAAAATGTGGTCTCAGAGTTCTAATTTGAATCCCATGTCTTTTTCATCTATTACCTCCATATCAAAAGAACCCATTTGTCTTTAGATCAATTTCTTCAAAAGGTTTGAAATCCATTCATCCAAAAAAGTCATCTGGACCTGCCAATCTGATTCCCCGTCATCTAAAGCTAACAGCTGATGCAACTGCTGAGCCTGTTCCTCATATTATTATTTCTCCAGATTTTAGGGTGATTTAGTGTCCAGACTAATATTGCTCTAAAATCTGTAAAGCAGCCTATGTTCTCCCCTTCTAAAAAGTTTCATTTTAAAGAATTATAGCTAAACTTTCCACTCTTGTTAAAACTCTGGTATTTGCAATAAGCTCTTTGATGGCTTTAGATCAGTTCATAGTACCATAATATGTGTGGGTTACAAATTATGTTGTTAATGCATTTTTCTGCCTTGTTTGTTGATCTATCCAAGGCATTATATTCTCTTAGTCAGACTCGGTTCTCTGGGCCAAATCTTATTTAGAAGCTGAACTGGGGCAAAATGGAAAGGTACTGAAGGCATATACAACTTTTAGAGCAACATATGGTACCATCCAGATTTTGCTTTTTGTTTTTGGAACTGGGGTTTAGGGTATCTGGTTCGATAGTGTATGTATGCTGTTATGTTCCTTTATTTATTTATCAATAAATATTTTTAATTTGTAAATTTATAATTTTGTATTGGTGTGTCTTCTTGGCGTGGTCTCCCTTAAAAAGAGATTTTATTCTCAAGGGACTTACTGTTAAATAAAGCATAAATAAATAAAATAAATAAATATGTCTGTATACACAAGGTGTGCATGGGCCTAGCTGTATGTTTATCTAAGTCAGTGCACTGTTTCTGAATATTTGAGGGTGCAAGACGTGCATGGGACTGTGTACCTGCAGAACTTTCCTGGAGGGCAGGGTGAACACTCTCTCTCTTCCTGTAAACCTCCCAGATCTGAAAGGGTGTATGTCCCATTAGGACAGGGCTGAGGTACCATTGTTCCTAGAAGAAAAACAAAAGGTGGGATAAAACAAAAGCCTTTATTGGTCATCTCATCTTGATTTTGAAATAAACCAAGTGGATTAACATTCTTGTCAAAAGAAAGACATGAGACTAATATTGGTCTCATGTCAATGAATATGTCAGTGAGCTATAAATAAAAGTTTAAATCTTTTATTGTCCAGAGCTTCTTTTCAGCATACCTGCAGGGCAGAATGAATGTGGTGGGCAGGGTAGTGGATCTCCCACTATGGCCTCCTCACAGTAGAAACCAGGTCTGCAGGGAATGCAGCTGTCTGATCCCTGGTTAGGCTGGTACTCTCCTGTGGGACAAGGCAAGGCCATGGAAGAACCTTGCAGACAGTGGTGGCCCTTAGTTGGAATGAAAAAGGTGAAGGAACATCAGAGAAGTGGCACCCAATTTAGCAGAAAATTGATATTAAACTACGTGGCACAACCATTGTATTGGGGGGCAAAAAAGTATTTAGTCAGCCACCGATTGTGCAAGTTCCCCCACTTAAAATGATGACAGAGGTCAGTAATTTGCACCAGAGGTACACTTCAACTGTGAGAGACAGAATGTGAAAAAAAAATCCATGAATTCACATGGTAGGATTTGTAAAGAATTTATTCGTAAATTAGGGTGGAAAATAAGTATTTGGTCACCTCAAACAAGGAAAATCTCTGGCTCTCACAGACCTGTAACGTCCTCTGTAAGAAGCTTTTCTGTCCCCCACTCGTTACCTGTATGAATGGCACCTGTTTGAACTCATCATCTGTATAAAAGACACCTGTCCACAGCCTCAAACAGTCAGACTCCAAACTCCGCCATGGCCAAGACCAAAGAGCTTTCGAAGGACACCAGGAAAAGTATTGTAGACCTGCACTAGACTGGGAAGAGTGAATCTACAATAGGCAAGCAGCTTGGTGTGAAAAAATCAACTGTGGGAGCAATCATCAGAAAATGGAAGACATACAAGACCACTGATAATCTCCCTCGATCTGGGGCTCCACGCAAGATCTCATCCCGTGGGGTCAAAATGATCATGAGAACGGTGAGCAAAGATCCCAGAACCACACGGGGGGACCTGGTGAATGACCTGCAGAGAGCTGGGATCAAAGTAACAAAGGTCACCATCAGTAACACATTACAACGGCAGGGAATCAAATCCCGCAGTGCCAGACGTGTTCCGCTGCTGAAGCCAGTGCATGTCCAGGCCCGTCTGAAGTTTGCCAGAGAGCACATGGATGATACAGCAGAGGATTGGGAGAATGTCATGTGGTCAGATGAAACCAAAGTAGAACTTTTTGGTATAAACTCAACTCGTCGTGTTTGGAGGAAGAAGAATACTGAGTTGCATCCCAAGAACACCATACCTACTGTGAAGCATGGGGGTGGAAACATCATGCTATGGGGCTGTTTTTCTGCCAAGGGGACAGGACGACTGATCCGTGTTAAGGACAGAATGAATGGGGCCATGTATCGTGAGATTTTGAGCCAAAACCTCCTTCCATCAGTGAGAACTTTGAAGATGAAACGAGGCTGGGTCTTCCAACATGACAATGATCCAAAACACACCGCCCGGGCAACAAAGGAGTGGCTCCGTAAGAAGCATTTGAAAGTCCTGGAGTGGCCTAGCCAGTCTCCAGACCTCAACCCCATAGAAAATCTGTGGCGGGAGTTGAAAGTCCGTGTTGCTCGGCGACAGCCCCAAAACATCACTGCTCTCGAGAAGATCTGCATGGAGGAATGGGCCAAAATACCAGCTACTGTGTGTGCAAACCTGGTAAAGACCTATAGGAAACGTTTGACCTCTGTTATTGCCAACAAAGGTTATGTTACAAAGTATTGAGTTGTATTTTTGTTATTGACCAAATACTTATTTTCCACCCTGATTTACGAATAAATTCTTTACAAATCCTACCATGTGGATTCATGGATTTTTTTTTCACATTCTGTCTCTCACAGTTGAAGTGTACCTCTGGTGCAAATTACTGACCTCTGTCATCATTTTAGGTGGGGGAACTTGCACAATCGGTGGCTGACTAAATACTTTTTTGCCCCACTGTATTACACATATGTCTGGAAAATAATAGAGAAGACATGGGGAAGTAATTCAGTTGGAGAGAAGTCTATATGTTCAACCTTACCTTGGGACAGAGGAATGCATATGGGGTAGTTGAAGAGAAGTCAAAAGGGCAGTAGAAACCAGCAGCACAAGGACCACTGGGGCTAGCCAGACCGTCTGTAGAGCAGTAGTGGCCAGCAGGACAGGAAGAACAACTCTCCATGGACACACCTCCTATGATGGGTGCACAATAGATAACAGTCAGAGAATATTGTGAAGGAGATAATGGGAAGCAGACAGCATGAGATCAGAAGTGGATCTCTTTTAAATTCAAATCCAGCAGCATGGAAATGCCTTTTCATGACATGTGCAAACATTACTGAAGTACCCGTGGAGTTGCGAATGCTGCCAAGAGGGCATGGAATTGGAGAGAGGCACCCTGCTGGACAGTAGTGGCCCACAGGGCAAGGGCCATTCCTGGGGAAGTTTTCAGAGCTGTGAGGGGCTGGTTCCATAGCTCCACCATGGCAGAAATAACCCTGCAAACATAAACCTGGATGGAAAAAAAGAAAAGAAAAAGGTGACACTACCAGTTTGATGCCATGTGAGGATGCAGATGTGAGTATTTTGCTAAAAAGCCAAAGTTTTGTTAAATCAAAATTTTAATCTCTGTTCACCTTGTGGTATGGAGGCTCCATATGCGGCACAGTACAGTCCAGAGGGGCAGGGTGTGCAGGCAGAGAGTGTGTGGGCACCTGTCTGATTGTTGAAAGTACCTGAAGGGCAGGGCTGAGGCAGGGCTGTCCCAGCAGGACAGAAATGACCTAAAGAGAAAGCAGTTACTTTATGTTACTGCAGAAATACAAATTTGGACAATACTGTTGCTATACCTAAAAGTTTAAAAATATTTAATTTGTGACTGACTTAACGTTTATTTTTACCATCCTCACCAGAGGGGCAGGCGGAGGGCTCTTTAGTGGCTGACGATGGACACGTGGTTCCTTTGGGGCATAATAAGCAACGGGCTGCTCCCGGGGCAGGACTGTAAGTGCCAGGCTCACAGGGCTCCTCATGTGCTGAGCCAATAGGACAGCTGTGGCCAGCAGGACAGAGGTAGCCATGGGGACCATTGGATGGAGTGGGACTGGAGCTGCCGCCCAAGCACACATACCTGTAGGCACAAACAGAGGAAAACAAACTGCGTATAGATTTTGGCACAAGCTGCCACTAGCAAAACTGTAAGTGAGGGGAAATCATTCAGCCACAATTTCAAATTATGTTTTGTGTGTGTGTGTTTCTTGTTTTGCAGTACAGCAGAGTGCAGCTCATGGCACAAAGTCTGGCTTTATTAATTCACTCAGGTTAAACTGAATGAAACAACAGAAGCCCTTAATAGCTAGCAGCAGCCAAGAAAAACGTATCTGAATTGTTCTGTGTTTTAATTTTCCTCCACAATATGCCTAAATGTTCCAGTCTTCTTATTTACAGTCTAATACCAGAAGAGAAAGAAACCAAACTATTGGCAGACACTGAAGTGATTGGAAGACATTAAAAGGCCTTTAAAAAAAAAGTCACTATCCACTCTGAGAAAGAGTGGATTTGAAATTGAAAAGTAGAAGAGTAATAGTAGTGTTTACCCAGCCTGACACGGGAGCGCTTGTGAAAGCTCTGCTATTGCAGGACTGTCACAAAACAGTCCAGGGGGGCAGGGTGTGCATTCATCAACTCCCTTTAGTCCTTGAGCGATGGAGAAAGAACCAACAGGGCACGGGAGTGGATAGCCAGTGCCTGCAGGGCAGTACAGGCCAGGTGGACAAAGATGACTTCCAGACGAATTTCCCTGAAAAAAGTAAGAAAAAGTTTTAATTATCTAAATAAAAGAAATTTAAAAAAAAAGTGTATCATATGTGATACATGACTTTTTTACACCTGTACATCATCTGTGTGATTTTTGTTTTTCCATACATACAATCAGACACATGCCGTCCTACTGTGAGCAATAAATTGCACATTGTTGCATTATTTAATTTGTCACTAGATTAAAAAACACTTCAGTTTCCAAAAAAAATGAATTTTATGACAATTTATTGTGGTTTAGGCTTTACAGGGTTAGAGTAGAAGAATGTATTTCACTGCAGAAGGTATCCTGGAAATGTGGCTCTTTTTCTTATAGTGTCTATCACACCTGATGGTACCACTGGAAGACCATTTATGACGTGCCAAAAAAGAGTTTTTTCTTCACAAATAAGACTGTAATACTAAGTTAAAGGTTGAAGGTCCCCTAAAATCATTAGGTAAATTTTACTGGCCAGCATCACAGAGGACAAGCATCACCTGATACTCAGTAGAGTTTGGACTGGTTGATCCAGCAGGACAGTAGTATCCTGCTTCACAGAGACCTGTCGGCTGGGATTGCCCAGACTGAGAGCAAAACATTCCTGCAGGCAACATAAATAAAATAAAGTCATCATAACAATAATTAGAAATAAAATAAGCTGTCATACTGGTTATGGTGAAGCAAAATGTTTTTATGTACCAGCAGGGCAGGAGAGACAGGTTTCAGGACTGGACGCTCCGAGGTGGTTCTGCACAGTCCCAGGTGGGCAAGGGAACTCCAGTCCTAGAGTCAGACCTGCAGGGCAGTAGTGACCAATAGGACACAGCACAGGCTGGACAGTAGCTTCACCTGAGCCACATTAAGAAAAAGAATAAGTACACACATTATAGTTTCTTTTTCTTCTTCTTCTTCTTCATTTTGCTGCTAACATATTTCCTCTATTCCTCCTTTGCACAACCCAAACCAACTCTCAGCCTTGCCTCTCTAACCTTGTCTCCAAACTACTGCACCTGAGCTGACTCTCTGATGTACTAATTTCTAATCCTGTCCTCCCTCCCAGTAAAATCTTAGCATCTCTAGCTCTGCCACCTCTGCCTCCTGACTTTTTGTCAGTGCCACCATCTCCACATCATACATCATGGCAGGTTTCACTACCATCTTGTAAATCTTCCCTTTTACTCTTGCCTCTGTCACAAATCCCCTGACATGCATTTCCACCCACTCGACCCTGTCTCTTCTCTCCTTCACTTCTCTCGGGCACAGAGATGCAATTAACAAAGAAATTTAGCAACTTTGGAAAGTCCGTGTTGTGTAGTTTTAAATGTCTTAAGACATCAATAATTAAAACAATTTTGTGATACTGTGAAACAATGTCTCAGTTAGTTTGGCTGAGACAAAGAGACTTTGGATAAGCTCCTCATAATTATAAAGCTTGCTCTGATTATTATAATCATCCAAGAAGGACTTTAAAGAATCACCAGTGAACACAAGTGAATTTGATCTTGCAAATATTTTGGTAGCAAAGTATGGTAATGGATTCCTCTCTGGATTACTGCTGATCCCTGCAGGTAAATCCATGTTTCCCACCTTGACAGTAGTATCCAGGGGTACAGATGGTGCAGTTGTATTGATGCGTGTTGCCCGTTTGAGAGCTAAATGTTCCTGCAGGACAAGGCACCGGTGCTGGTGTTCCACTGGGGCAGAAGAAACCAGCTGGACACACAGCCTGATCTGCTTTGCTGGAGCCCCAGTCACAATAAAAGCCCACCCAGCAATCACCTAGAAGACAAGAGAGTAAAAGAAAAACAAACTTCTATACAGAAATTTACAAGTTACAATGTGTTGTTCAAAGATTTATGCACATAAAAGTTAAATTATTACCGCTGACATTTTGGGGGGCCTTTTTACAGCTTTATTTGAAAGGATAGAGTGAAGAGTGACAGGAAAATAGAGGGAGACAGAAAGGGGAAGACATGCAGCATATGGTCACCTGCTCATCCCAGTTAGCTAAACCGGCACCCTGACAGTGCCATTCTGGGATTTTCCTACAGCATGATATGTGCTACCATAGAATATTAATATTTTAATAAAGATTAAATAGAGTTCAAATGAATAGATTGAAGTAGCAGAGATATTGCTGATCTTTCTCTCTGACTCTAACAGACCACTAGAGGTACTGCAAAGGAAAAAGGCTGTGATCCACAGTTGAAGTGAATAGTCCCAGTAACGTGAATATGTGCTGTTGTCTCAGTTTAAGTACAGTGCCACTGGGGGTGTGGTTCCCCTATAGGAACATGTAAAGTGTCATTACAGGATATTAAACAGATCCTTTGCACATCAAAGTAGCCATCTGGCCATTTAGAAGATTTAGCTGTACAGACAGAGACTCTTAGTAAGATCACTTCATTGCTTGTGACGATAAGAATAGAAGAATAGAATAGAATCATCTTTAATTGTCCCACAAGGGGAAATTTGGTTGTAACAGCAAGAAGAAAAACACATATACAAACAAACAGGATACAGAAACATACACAATTTTCTTACATATTTACATCAAGGACAATAGTTATCAACTAATTTAGTCAAAACACTCTCACTGTATCTAATTCTATTATCCAATAAATCTACCTGCTCTGAGACCTTGCTGGCAGAAAATCCCAGGTGGACAGAGAGATCCAGTTCTGTTGTCAGTGGGGTTTGGCACTTTGGCACCCGTCAGACAAAGAAACCCAGCAGCACACGATCCTGAAGGCTCAACCAGACCTTCAGAGCCACAAAACTGCCCTGCCGGGCATACTAAGCACTGACCTGCAAACACAGACAATGACAGATTTCACTTCACTTCTAACAGCAAAACAAGCTCAAGATCAATCAGCACAGCTCTGAGGGTGCTGCATGTGGCTAAAGGTATCAATGTGTGAAGTAAACTATATTAGAGGGCACTAGAATAACACAGCAGAAAGACCGAAGTAACAAAATGCATGTAAACATTCACTCAATGACTCAATATAGTCTTTGATTTTTGTTTTTAAACTATGAAAGGAAGAACAGCAATACTATTGTGCATCAACACAACTCAGACCTGTTTTTGTATTTTTCATATGATAAATAAGCTAAAACTAGAATATCCTATTTGTTTCTGTATATTTTTGTATCTAATATATAATAATTCCTTTCATATTAATTTCTTTAACAAATGCATTTCCAGATATGCAAATTATCAAAAGAACCTCAGGTCTGAATAATAGTTGATTAAATTACCATAAATCATGTGTCTGAATCAAGCATTCATTGCCATATTTAGACTTCAATCTAAATTAAATAAATACAACAACTAGCCATGAATGCAACATAACTGCACTTGTCTCTATTTCCTATAAAAGTTCTGTTATTTTACCTGCACTAGTGAGACCCTGCAAGGGGCTGTAGCTGCCTTTGGGGCACGGGAGTGGCTGATTGTGTGGACTCTCCTCCTTTGGACAGAAATAACCAGCTGGGCAGGGCAGAGGGCTGGAGACTCCGGCAGAGCTCCCTCTGGTGGGGCTGGGATTCAGAGGCTGGCAGTGGAACCCAGGGGGACAGGGATTACACTCGTTCTGCCCTGGCAAATCCTGGAACCAGCCTGGCAAAGACATTCAGACAGTGAGGATATCGTCAGAAATGTCACTTTTGTGTATTAACATTTTGATTACCAAGAGGGCATGGTTTGCAGTCATGTTTGCTTTTTCCTCCAGTCTTATTTTGGTAAAAACCAGGCGGGCAAGGTGAGGGGGCACTGCTGCCCTCTGCACAGTAGTGGCCTGCCGGACAAACACCTCCCGATACACTTGACATTGGAGTAGCAGACTGGGATCCCTCTAAGCAGTAAAAACCTAGCAGTAGAAACATTTAAATGTGTTCAAGTCAAGCAGGATAATAAATAATTTGACATAACATAATAATGAGCATCACTTTTTACCTGGCGAGCAGGGTCCAGACACTTCAGAAAGGCCAGGCTGTGAACAGTAAAAGCCAGGTGTGCAGCCTCGACACAAAGAATGATCAACAATGCCGATCTGCTCACTGAAAGCAGAGGTGGAATTTGAATTGATCATAGGTCATCTTGACTGTAAATGGATTTGATTACATATGAAATAATTCAAATAATACTAAAAGGCACACAATGGGCACTATTTAGCCACCAATATTGGACTATTTGTGTTGTTTTACATCTTCAGATCATTCGATGTTAATTGAGGTACTGAAAGATGTCCACCTGAATGTTCCTTTTGGGCATGGTTGTGGTACAGATGTGCCTGCAGGGCAAAAGAACCCAGGCGGGCAAGGGAATCCTGTCACATTGTCTAACGGTGAAGGTTCACTGGCTCCCTCGGCACAAACAAACCCTGCAGCACATTGCCCAGTGGGGGTAGTCCTCCCTTCAAGCAAATATAAATTAACAGAGTAGAAAAGTACATATATTTTTCCAACAATACATCAATACATTTAAACAGCAGTTGTCTGCAAGAAAGATCTGTTGAACGAAACAAACATGGCCAGAGAAATGTACCTGTTCCTCTGCAGTACATCCCGGGGTCACACTGTAAACACTGCCATTCCTCAACCAGTCCTGATATGTTTCCATAGGTCCCGGATGGACAGGGATGCTGATATGCTGATCCACTGGGGCAATAAAACCCTCTCTCACATGGAAGTGGAAGAGTCGTTCCTGACAAGCACATTTCAAATAGGAACATTTGCAATCATTTCTTAGAAAACTCGCCCCAGTTAAAAGGTTACATCTGGGCTCCAGCAGCTAAATGCTTTGTCGTTCCATCAGCTTTACCTTGCTCTTTACAATAGAAACCAGCAGGACACGTCTCGCAGCCGGCTTGACCTCGTCTGAACTGGTAGGTGCCAGGAAGGCAGGCTGTCTGTCTGGCGCTACCCTGAGGAAACCATCAGAATCATTTTATTAGATGTTATATGCGGAGAACAACATGTATCATCAGTTGTAATCGTAGTGCAACAATATCAGTGGACAGAGTCACAGCACAGGGACTCGGATGAAACACCAACCTGCTATATTAATGCACTAGTCATGAAAAAATAACAGAGCTGAGGAGGGGGGGTTATGTAAAGACATCACATGCAATATTCATTGATGACTGACAGTAGCTTGAAGCCTGACACTACACGGCTGACCTTCTCACAGTAATGACCAACTGAGCAGGCATGTTGCTGTGGTCTTTCAGAGATCTGTCCCTCAGGACAGTAGTAGCCTTCTGCACAGGGGCCACTTGGCTCAGCCATTCCTTGCTGGTGACAGTATTGACCTGGAGGACACAGCTGGCAAGCCTCAACAGTGGATCCACCAAGGGAACCTGGTGGATAATGTGCACATTGTAGTTAAACTGTTTATCTAGGAGTGATGGTGACGCATTCGTGCGCGTAAGGGTGTGATAAATTAAGAAATCTGAATTTTAATGAAATGAGCAACATAAATTGATTAAGAAGACAAAACTGTTGTTTTGCACACCCACGTGCACAGGGCATTTGCTCACTCAAAAGAAAAAGACTTTAAAAAAAATCACCATATCACTTTGTAATTAAAGCCTTAAATAGATTACAATGTTATTTCAATGCAAAGTGCATCCCAAGTCCCTCATCAGTTTCTAATTCATAACTGTACAAAGGAGCTACAGCATATAATAATAGGATTCTAGTTGTCTGCCGCAAGACAAGAATACAATTACACGATTAAGCCACTTTGTGACTGCAGTTATTCATAGGCGCCCAAGGGGGAAAAAATGCTTCAGTGGAAGTTTTCATATTTTTCCACATGACTGAGCTGCAAAGGTATACACCAGTTCAAACAAGGACGTCAGTGGGAAAACTGATGATGTTCGGAGCAAAGGGGATTAGGTTTTGTTTTTCTCAGTTTTACTATTTTGATTGCGTACTCATTCATCATCAATTCATGGCCTGGGTACAAGCCAGGGATTACTGATTTGTCCTCAGTTGCTTCTCCTTTTTGATGGAAGAGAAATCACAATGCACAAGCTTCTCTTTTGTTAATGAAATCAATAAATGTACTCAAAGAACAATGTATTTGTTATATTACTCACAGATTACAGCTACATAACAAAAGTGCAACAGCTCACTTTTTACAGTTCCCAGAGGGCAGGGCAGAGGAAGCTGGATTCCAAGGGGGCAATAGTGTCCTGTGGGACAAGGGTTGGCGTGGGGTTCAGAAGAGCCTCTAGGGCAGTAATATCCAGCTGCACAGGGTCCTGCTGGAGCCTCTAGGCCAGTCTGGTTGCAGTAAGAACCAGCCTCACAGGAGTGAGGGTAAGCAGAGCCCATAAGACAATAGAAACCTGAAAAAAAATCAGCCAGACATTGTCCCTGAAATGATAACACTTCAACAAGAGAAAGTTTCCAATTAACTAAGTGATCCCTCCAGGGACAGAGGGTTTTCTCACTCTCAAACTTTTATTCTCTGCTTCTTCTGTTTCACACAACTACCCTCACAGCTTTTCCTTTACGTTTGAAGGAATGTTATTACTTGCAAATCTGTTCTTTTAGGCTCGTATATCAACAGTGTTACTTTTATGTGCCTCACCACCCAGCCATCTGCAGCTCTTTATCGCCCATTCGCTCTACTGTATTGTAAAGTCACCTTGTTATGTAAAGTGACGGGAGATGGAAATGAAGTCTATTTAAATAAAATCGAATGCCCTTGCCATTGGTTTAAGGTGGGGAATTTGAACCTTTCAGAGTGAGATTTATTTGGGGGGTTTTGTGCTGCCACTAATGTTTTTTTTAGTGCGCTTATTTGACAAACTATATTTCTCTCCTTATTTATAGAGCAAGCCATTAAACACTAAAACTAAGCATTCATCATTCAAACCACTTTAATGTGATTTAACATTTCAGCCATAATTTTCTGACCGAATCGCTAAATAAACCGAGACTAAGCGGGAATCAAACCAAATTACATCACACAACCTGCACCAATCAGATGAAGTAAGTTGTGTGTCTTACCATTTTCAAAAAATTAGGCTATCATGTCTGAGCAATGAAGATAACTAAAGTATCACATTAAGTGCATAAGTTCACTGCCAGGATTTACCCACCCCTAGGGCATATATCTCCTCTGTAGGTGGAACACGCATACTGTGGCGTCTTGAGACTCGGCGGTGAATCAGTCACAGTCTGATCTAAATCTTCCCGTGACACTGCTGCTGCTTTGATCCCACTAGCATCTCTCCCTGTAACACAACATGGCAGATAAAGCATGAAAAATAGTTGAGTTATAATCTTTGTCTACCAGACAGGACGCCAAAGAGGAGCCTCATTTTTTTTCTCTACAATGCCTAATAAACCATTTTGTCAGGGGCGGACAATGTAACATTGTATGGCAATGATTAATTGCAGAATACTTAAGGTCAACCATGAAAAGCCACTGTCTTGTGGGATATTTATCACTACTTCTAAAGCTCTGCACTGTGGTAGACCAGTTTGAGCAAAGTGATGTACTGCCCTCATAAACGACGCATATGGTGTCTTTACAAACAGGAGAACACTATATTTTATCAGAATTACCTGAGTTATTAAAGCAGGGCAGGTTTTGCATCCAGGTGGCGTTCGTCCTTATGGTGGAATCCTCTAGTATTTTCAGAAGACAGCTGGACAAAGATGAGTTAGCTCGAGGTGTGGGACTATCTGCACCTCCAGAACAGAAGAACCCCGCAAAACACAGACCTAACACAGAGAGGAATTAGAAAAGACTCTAAAGCAGCTGCTTATGAGACCCCAAAAAGTTGTTATGGGCAGAAATTCAGCAGACATGACTAATGGGAGCTGTGCAACTCCTGAATCTGCACTTAGGGTACTTGAGGTAAAGCTGAATAATAAAATATTGTATTCAATAGACAATTTATAACAGTCTCATGACTGGTCTAATTCTCCACCTGTGGGCTGTGAGGCTCCAGGATTCAGGCAGTATTTCCCTGGGGGACAAGGACGGCATTGGGAGAGAGAGAGTGCGCCGAGCTCGGGAAAGAAGCTGCCAACAGGACAGGGTGTGGGAGACCCACTTCCCTGAGGGCAGAAATGTCCCATGGGACAAACATCTCCATAAGTCTGGGAGACAGGAGAAGGCTCAGTGGATCCCGGGGAACAAAAATGTCCTGTAGTAAACAATGTGGTTAGACAACTCACAGAGGACGCTGAAACATTTACAGTTTAAAACATTGTAGGAAAACTGAGTTATTCAGTGGAAGCCACAGCTTAACATAGCACAGGCATACAGCAAAGATATAGAAAATCCAATCTTTCAGTTGTCTGACAAGAATTCCCAAGGTGATTATGGGCTGTCAGACCTGGGCTGCAGGGTCCAGACGGCTCTGTCAGAGCACTGCTGTTACAAAAAGAGCCAGAGGGGCAGGGGGAGCAGTCACTTAGGGACGTCCTGCCAGCTGATGGACTGACGTGGCCGATTGGACATGGAGATGGCACGGAGGAACCTTTCAGACAGTAAAAACCTAGACAAGGTAGCATGTCTCATTTAATAATTAACATCAGTTTAAACATCATCTGTTTGTCTCTTTATAAAAAAAATGATATAAAAATAACATATGTGTCATTTTTGCATTACCCGCTGGACAGCTGTTACAAGCCGGATGTCCAGACAAGGACTGAAATGTGCCAGGAGTACAGCCAGTCGGCTCCGCGCTACCACGCGGGCACGCATAGCCAGGTGGGCACTGGTGACCTGCCAAGCACATAATGAAAAATCCAAACTGTCATTGTTTACAAGGAAAACAAAATTTGAAAAAAAAAACAAAACAGAAAATGATAGTGCTGCCATGACACATCCTCTTAATTTCTTTACCAATTATGCATGAAATAAGCACATCTCGTGTATTTTCCCAGGCTCAGTGTCCATGGAAACAAAGCAATGAAAAGGACAGTGGCTCTTATCAGTATTACCGCTGTACAACAATCCTGTGGGAGGAAAGGAGAGCAGAAAGCGGGCTCAGCAGCAGGTGCTTTGTCTTGACAGACATGAGCTTGTGGCTATTTATAGGTTCTGCCCCATTTCATGCTCAAATTAGCGAAACATCTTTATAATAAAAGGTAAAAAGGCAACAAAGAATCTCTAGGTGCACGTGTAATATAACAGGAGAAGGATAGTTTATGGGCGGGATAAAAACCGAGCATCTTTTACTATGTAGATTATTACAGAAGCAAGCCTCAAAGTAGAACGTTATAGTTAAAATGACAGACAAAAGAGCTGATTCTAGTTAAATGGCAAATTTAAACGTGTAAAATGAAAACAATCTGGTTATTCTAGTTAAGACAACATATGTTGTCTCAAAAAATGAAGGGATAAGTTGAAAGTGAGCAAAAGAGATAAAGTTGGCCTATACTGTATGTGATCACATGCTACATGAAAGTGCAAAGACCACTGTTAAGCCTGAGTTGACCCGCAGTGATGTGTACTCCACCTGGCTGATGTCCAGACGCTGATCCTGCTGGACAGAACCACCCAGGGGGACAGAGGAGGTCAGCAGAAGTCTGAGCCCATGAAGGGCAGTAAGAGCCTGGGTAACAAGCTTCACAGTCCGCCTCGGACTCAGCCGCAGACCTCGCAGAGAAGGTGCCTGAATGGAGAAAACAAATGATCATGGAAGTACATAGACACAGACAAAGAAAGACAAAAATACAAAAGACACAGCTTGGAATAACTGTCATTTTTCACACTGAAGTAGAAAAAATGACAGTAGTAAAAATGCCAGTAGCAGGCTCCATTAATTCACCTGGTTAAGTAGCTAGCTGCTCATCATGACAGCTTTATTGGACTGCTGTTGAGTTTTATGACCTTCTCTAAAGTTCTGGATAAATAAGCCATTATACTTTACCTCTGAGAGCTTTATGTCATTGTATACCACCTTTGGAGACAGTGTAATAAAAACCAAGCGTATTTGTAAAACGCTATAGCTGATGCTGTTGATGAACATATTCATCATACAGCTTTATCACAAAACTTTCAGAGTAATCGAAATAATTTTGTCCTTATTTTTTCCAAGGTCTTTCTTGACTGTCTCTTGTTTTCTTTACCTGGAGGACATGGGCTGGGCTTTGCACTCCCTCTAGGACAATAGTAGCCTTCAGGACACACATCTCCATGGAACTGACCCAGGGTTGATTCACCAGGAAGTGGGGATGGAGTTAGGATATCTCCTGTAACTGAGACAATAGACCTTTATTGGATGTCATTACTCATTAGGTAGGTGAATGACCTAAAAGGCCAGAGCCATTTTCTGCAATCACAGAAAGAAAAATAATAAGAGATGTAGTGGGGACTGGTAAATGTTTCGTGAAGACCTTCTCAGCTGTGCTGAGTCAAAGGGCATGAAAATGTTAAATAAAACCTGGAGTGCACCGAAAGAAAATTCTGCACAGAAAGATATTTTTCAAGCTGTGTCAGATGACCTTAACTTTTTTGTTGTTGTTGTTGTTGTTGTATTTCAAATACCATTACTAAAAAAAACTAGTTTTGCATGTTTTATGCATTTATTAACACTATGTAAAGGGCAAGAGGAAGAAAACTGTCACCTGTGGTATTACCCCAAGGCGTGGCAGATCTGGATCCTTCTCTGCAGTAGAAGCCGGGGTTGCAAAGCCCAGATGGGAAGGAGAGACCATCCTTGGCACAGAAGTGGCCTGGCAAACAAGGCTGACATGCTTCCAAGGAAACCGCTCCTGGCAAACCAAGTTCATACATTTATTATAAAATGGAAAACTAAAAATAAAAGTTAAACATTTCAACTCCACATGGTAGTTATCTTAGGAGACACTTAACAGTTTGTAACTTAAGCTACTGTAAGTCTGGGTATAATGTTCCAGTGTCAAAAACACTGAGTAATTAGTCAGTATTACATGTCACCTTCTATGGAGCTGAAAGTGCCTGCAGGGCAGGGAATCATGTAGCTGGTACCCTGTGGGCAATAGGACCCAGCAGAGCAGCGGCCTCCTGTTGGGTGATCCTCTGGTTGGGGAGAAACAGAACCCTGGATACAAAGGTAACTAAGTGCAGAGAGATGATGAGGATAGAGGTGATTGCAAGGGGTATGTGGGATTAAGGAAGTAATAGATAACAGAAGGACAGACAGGACGAGATGGAACATATAAGGAGATTTAATTACAGAAGGGGACGGTATAAAAATATAGGGAACGAAAATTTCTTTCTTAATCTGGCTGACCGCTTAATGAAGTGTGCGTTTAGTTAGCCTGTGTTTACCCAGCAGAGCAGACCCCAGTAGGAGCAGCCAATCCAGAGGAACTGCAGTATCTCCCTGGAGGGCAGAGCTCACAGTCTGACTTATTGGACAACCCCATCTGCCTGCTGAGGGTGCCAGCTGGGCACGGGAATGCTACACCATCCTGCGTTCCTGTAGATAAATACGTATAATAACTACAGATTGCCCCTGAATACACATCACTGAACAGTTTGTAAAGACCCCTCTTATCTTGATTATGCTCTATAATGGTCATTTACATAATTAAAAAGCCATTTTGTGTTAGTCTTCTATTAGTGTGCGCACAAAACAAGAGCAACACTATATTTAGTATTTGGCACTCATGTCACACATATCTTTATTTTATTATGCAAATGATAACCTTGTACATTTCTCATGAATGTATTACAGCAGTGATACTAATCTTCACCTACCTGATGGGCAGTAATGTCCTTTAGGACACAGCATGGGAGTGTGAGTCCCTGACACATGCCCAGTGTCAACATCCACTAAGCCAACACAGAAAAATCCTGCAGGACACTTAACACAGTCTGGCTGTAAAGAAACAAATGATGCAGAGTTTTCTACACATTACATACAAAATGATAACTACACTAATATCAGCAGATGTTAGAATTGGATGCCAGCCTCACAATAAATAAAAACCCACCTTCTGTTGCTCATATATAGTTAGTTATTAACCTTATTCCAGATTTACTTTTTTAAATATTTTTCAAAACAGCATATCAGCCTATATATGGCTTGTACACGATCACAGTCATGACAGCTGTATAGTATGTGCACTTTGCCTATTAAAAATAAGCAACCATTCATCTTCATGTTTCTCACCTGTCCTGGTAAATTTTGGTAGGTCCCTGGCAAGCAGGGTACCTGTCTATCAGAACCAGGTGGGCATCTGCTTCCAGGTGAGCAGGTTTTTGAATTTTTTTTCCCGCCTGGACAATAAGAGCCAGCTGGGCACATATGAGAAGGGAAAGAGAGCCCTCTGGTGTCACACATGAAACCTAAAAACATAAGCAACACTGTTAAGCAGATACAGATGTAATATGAAGGTATTATTACCCTATAATTACCCTTCACTTACATTCAAAGAATGTAAGTGAAGCTTTATCTTCTTGAAAATGCAACCATTTCCAACCTGGAGGACAATGCAGGCAGTCACTAAGATGACTGTTTCTGGTTTGGTTGCTGTAATGACCTGGTGGACAGGGAACTGGTGCTGATGAGCCCTGGGCACAGTAATGACCTTTAGGACATCTGTCACCTGTGACCCCACCATCCTCCGGTGTGCGTGACCAGGCCCCAGAGACACAGTAATACCCTGCGCCACACTGACCTGATGGAGCACCTTTCCCATGATGTGCACAGAAAAAGCCTGGTTTGAGAAGAAATAATGTTGATATCAACTCGAAGGGAATATTACCACCAACAACACCAGGAAATGAAAATGAATAAAAAGTACTGTATATGGTATCAGTTTTAATGGAGAGAGACAGAATATCAACCAAAAATCCAGAAAAAAAACCCTGCATTGCATAAAAGCTATAACATTACGTGCATGATATTGAGTGAAATGGGCATTTCATCCTCAAGCAAAACATGGCTATTTTTGGTAAGAGGTTTCCTCTTTAGGTTTCTTGGCTGCTGTTACCTTGGTGGTATATTTTGTGTCACTGCTGGATGACCCATCCACAAATCATCTTAAATGTTATGGCTGAGAAAAGGAGGTTCCTGTGCAAAATGTTGTGGTACATGTCCCTGCTAAGTTGCCCTGTACCCTTAGAAGAACATGAACCCAAAGCATAATGTTTCTACTTCCATGCTTCACTATGGGGATGATGTTCTTTGTGTCATAGTCAGCATTTCTCTTCCTCCAAACACAGCAGTTTGAGTTGAGGCGAAGAGCTCAATTTCGGTTTCTTCTGACCTCAGCACTTTCTCCCTAAGCCTTCTCTGAAACATTTAGATGCGCACTGGCAAACTTAAGATGGGTCTGTAAATGTGCCTTCTTGAGCAGGAGACACCGTAATATATTACCAGTGTTGTTCTTGGTGATTGTGGTCCCAACTATCTTCTGATCATTAATACACTCCTCTCATGCAGTTTTGGTCTGATCCACCATCTTTCTCATGATCATCCTCACCCCATGAGGCAGGATCTTGCATGGACTCCATCTGACATGCATTTTATTTTTTTTTTTTCATTTCTGAAACAGTTATCACCTCCTCACGAAGCTTCTTGATGATGATCTTGTACATCTTGTCCCTGACCTCCTTTGAAACCCTCTTTGGCTGAGATCAAGAGTTTCTGTTTCTGATTGATTGATTGATTGATTGATTGATTGATTGATTGATTGATTGATTGATTGATTGATTGATTGATTGATTGATCTGTGACAGCCAGAATTCTGGCTGTGTTGTATGGGATCTAATATCTATTTCCCTCAATAACATGCAATTCATATGTGTTTTATACAGTTTTATACAAATACTTTTTTATAATGTATTGTGTCTCTCTCCATTTAAATGAAACTACCATAACAATTATACACTGTTCATCTTATTTTAAGTGAGCAAAATATACAATGTTAAATTACACCCTGGGCCAACTACTTAACCTTTAATACAGTGACATTTAATTGCCATAAATGATGTGTGACCTGGAGGGCAGGGAAGACAGTCCTGGGGTTTTGCCATCTGAGTGTGGGGATTGATAGTTCCAACTGGACAGGGGTACTGGTGTTCGGCCCAGGTCCCAGATGGACAGTAATGACCCACTGGACACTCATAACTCTCTGTCAGAGAGCCATTAATTGTGCCAGGACAATAAAAGCTATGCAGACAAAAACAGGATTGAATAATTTATCTTGTAGCAACAAAACTTGAATGTAATTGTGTATACATGTATATACAGTATAAAAATCACTCATGCACTACTCTATGTACAGTTACAGGTCTTGGTTATTTTTCTGTATCTGTTTACAGTCTCAAGTGACTGTGCAAGGCTGATAAGTGAGTTTACCCCTGAGGACAGGCACTGCAGCTGGCTTGGCCATCTTCTGTGCTGATGGTTCCCAAGGGGCAGTGCTGAGGAGCCACAGAGCCCTCAGAGCAGTAATAACCTGGTTGTGTGAAGATAAGAGTCATGAAATAGATGCACACTGAAGCACAAACTAAGACATGCACAATCCACAGGAGAGAGGCTTTGATTTCCAGTGTGAGTCGAGTAGCTGCTTATGTGTAGCTCTATTATAATGAAAGAGTTTTGCTTACCTTTTCATTAAACTTGCTTATGTGAACTTTAAACCTCCCAATCCATTCGCACTTCCAACAGTGTTAACGCTGCCTGATTAAATCATCCAGACATTTCTTTTTGTTTTGTTTTTTATATTTGTTTTTAATCTGTCCTGGTATATTTTATTTTGACCAGGTTCTGCTGGGTTTTTGAATAGTAAGCTACAGATGCAAGGGGATCTGATCACCTTTTGGGCACGGCCCTCCGTGGCTGTCTCTCAAAGGAGGTTCAGGACGCTCTGCACCCCCAGAGCAGAAGAAACCTTGCCAGCATTTTCCTGAAGGTGCCGAGAGCCCCGCAGCATCACAGTAGTAACCTGGGAAACATGGCTGACAGTCCTCCTGAGAGGAATAATGATAAAAACAAAGAGGGAGAGGGATTAGGGAAAGAGAAAGACAGCCGATAAGAAAAAGAAAAACGTGCTTTGTTGCAATATTAATATTGAACTACACATCTACTTGCTATTACAGTGAATGACAGAAATAATCATGTAAGTTACTGTGTAAACAGTTTTTCACAATTGCTAAGATCCATTCCTTAAACCCTTAACGACGTATCTCAAAATTGTAAACAAAAAACCGCAATGAAACAATCAAATCATCCACACAATCATCAAAACAAAAACACTGCTCAGTATTCATTATGCACCAGAGCAAAACACATTGTTCAGGACACGGAGTTCTCATGTCTCATGTTGTTTTTAAGTCTTGCAAACTTTATGCGGCTAATTTATAAATGCATAAAAATGATTCAAATATTAAATAAAAGCCATAATGAACAAAATGTTGAGCTTCCTTTAAGATAACACGGTAAAGAATCAAGACGACAGATTATGGTGGCAGAGAGGATGTGCTAAGATTAGGTTGTTCACTTTGTTCTACATCCAGTAATCACACAATGTATTCTATATGAAGTGTTACATATTGTGCTATTTGTCTTCTACTTTTAATTGCTCATATCAACCTTCAACTTACCTTTGCTTGCTGTATATTCTGAACAGGCTTACATCAGTTTCATCACATCTGTGCTGTAGTTGTCTTTTCAGCTTCAGTGTGAATCACTGTGGACCATCTAGTTTGGTAATGTTTTTAGGTTTTACAAAATGAGATCAAAGTGTGTCTAAAAAAGTGAAAACTGTTCAAATTTTGATTGACTCAATAAACTGGATTTGGATATTGAGAATTTACTTCAGAGAATAGGAGTCAGTGTGGAGGATTGAGTGAACCGATGTATCTCTCAGGTCCTGTCTCGGGGCTTTGCTGGATTTTTCCCTTATTTTTAGGACATGATTTTCATCTGCTTTACTTTTTTAGGTCTGACACTTATTCCTTTGTCCTGCACCTGTTTTTCATGGACACACGGCACACCATGTCAAGATATGCCAGGTTTTCAGCTAATAGCACTTTGGAAATCACCTTGTTGGTTCAAAAACACTATTTTATGCCTGCCATACTGTGTTATCTTTGGCATTTTTCATAGATTTCCTAAAGCAATGGGAACAAATGATGTGTTTCGTGACAGGCTGCTAATAACAAAGTGCCTAAAGATAGAATTTAAAATGGGCTCTTTGCTAAGGTCACTATTATGTATAAATACAGCACTGTTAAGTGCCTTTTTATGCTTGAATGATTCCAAAGTCTGTGAATTAACAAAAAGAAAAACATTCATCTGAAAATGGTCTGGATGGAAAATGAGTGGGGGGGAAAAGTAGACAATGTCTAAACAAAAACTTTGAAAGGCCTTCAGAAATTTAGGAAAACTAGTGTCATTCCTTCAAAGCAAAACATACAGAAATGAGGGGTGATGTCAGATTTTAATTCTAAACTAAATAAATTAGCAACTTTTCAAAACATCAAGTAAAGAATTATGAGAATATTTCCACTTTTTCATCTTAGTTTTGATAGGAAAGCCAGGACAGCCTTTGAGTGTAATAATTTGAGTATGTTGAGTTAAAGCTACCTCTGAGACTAATTTGGTCTGGTTAGAAAATGTTCCTCGTGGACACGGCAGAGGCTTAACCGTGGCCTGGGGACAGTAACGACCAGCAGGACATGGCCCTCCTTCTTCTGGTGAGAGACACAGCATCAGCAATCAAATGTTGCCACATATAAGTAAGACAACACATAGTATTACCAGAATGTAATTTGCTTTATTGCAGTTCTTGCAGTTCTAAAGAAGCATGTTCACCTGCAGCCACTGAGAAAGGCTGTGGAGAGATGTTTCCATATGAGCAGTAATATCCTTTCTGACACGGCCCAGTGACAGCTGTGCCATTTCTGGAAGAGCAGTAATGGCCGGCGTCACACTGCCTGCACTGCAAGACAGACTCATAGCCGGGGTCAGGACCATAAGTTCCCTCTGGACAGCTTCTCAAGTCAAATCCAGTTCCTTGGGGGCAGTAAAAGCCTGCAGGTCATAAAACAAACAAAGGGAAATTTGGAAATAAAGGATTAAGGATAAAAAAAATATCAAATTTCTTTGTTGTTGTTTTTTTTTGGGGGGGGGGAGGGGGGGATTTAGCAGAATTTCTCTTGATAATTTAATTAAAATAGCTTACAAATGCCACTGTATTATAAGGACATCCAAAACAGCAAATCACAAACCTGCAGGACAAAGGTACAACGAGCCAGACACACAATACCAGCCTGGCAGACAAGGTTCACACTGAGTAGCATGTGTAACAGCCACATATGTCCCTGGTTCACAGGGCACAGGTTGAACAGTTCCCTCAGGGCAGTAGTAACCCTCAGGACAGGGTCCCCCTGTATTTCCATCAGTGGGAGTAGATCTGACAGCTCCCTCTATGCAGTAGTATCTGCATAAGGAAAAGACAGCATGAAAATTCTGGGGATAAAAATGATATTTACATTATTTGCTATATGGATATATATATAACAAAGACGATGATGATGTGATGGTTATTTCTTTAATCATCACAATCTGGTGTACCCTGCACGACAGGACCCACTGGGTTTTGTAAGGCCAGCAGAGTTGCAATAAAAACCCCCAGGACAGGGTTTGCAATCCTCCTGGCTATGCAGTCCTGAGCTGTTTGACCAGCTCCCTTCAGGGCACGCTTCAGGACCTGTGGTGCCTGCAAAGATGGCACAAGCACAAAAACACATCTTGATTCCAAGAAGCAGAATGACTGCCACACTACAATAAAGACAGCAGTTATTAAACGTAGCAAAAAATTTAATTTAAGACACTGTACTCAAAATTCAGCTACAACTAAATAACTGACATGCACCCACTGTTGGGTCCAGGGTTGAGGAATTTAGGGCAAGATGTAGCTGCAGGCTAAACAAGAAGTTTACCTTACAGCTGCATTTTTAAGATATGTGTCAATGACTTAAGTTGAAGAGAACAAGCACACAAATTAATTTAATGAGAACTATATCAAAAGTTGCAAGAAAACATGTTTTTGAACTTCCTTTAGCGCTCTAAATGCTAATTAGTGTGACTAAAACTTGGCAGCCACAGACTATAAAAGAGCAGAATGTTAATATCCTCACACAGTATAAATTTGGCTACATTAGCTTAAAAAGCAAGCTGCATCAGCACTGTGTTACAAAAAAAAGTGATGTGTATCTCTGAAACTTGCATCATCAGTACAGCAGCAACTGTGGGCGACTGCTTGTTCGGGGAAGACAGATGAGGTACCTGAGGGGCAGTAGTGACCAGGTGGACACAGGGAACCTGAGAGTCCATCCAGTGGCCTGGGAGAGGAGGCACCCTTTCTGCACCAATATCCAGCATGGCATGGTCCTGTGGGTAAAAGAATGTCACAACACATTTCATCGTACAGTCACATAAATATATCTGCAGTCCTGCAGTACACACTAGACGCTGCACCTTCTGGATTTTACAACTGGATCACCAAACTAGGTCACCAAGATTAGCTTTTGATATATGATTTTGACTTACATACCCCAGGCCAAATACAGTAAATCCAAAGCTATTTTCACTAAAGTTGAGAAAACAATGTTTATTTTTGCATTTTGGGTGAAGAGACACGTGGGATCATTGTTTTGAACTTTGCAAAAGCACTTCAAATAGCTTATCTAACAAGACATAATGAACAGCATGAGTTTTGTGGGATTTACTGTGAAGTATTTTCAGTAAGACATAGTAGAGAAGAGAAGAGAAGAGAAGAGAAGAGAAGAGAAGAGAAGAGAAGAGAAGAGAAGAGGAGAGAAGAGAAGAGAAGAGAAGAGAAGAGAAGAGAAGAGAAGAGAAGAGAAGAGAAGATGAAACAATTCCAACAGTTACATAAAGAAAAACAGAAACATATACTCACAAACACACCCCACAAAAACAGAAAAATGTACAATTTTCAAAAACTAAGAACAAGCAAATCATTGTTCACTGTACACAAGACATTGAAATGAAAATATCAAAATCTGCCATCATTTTATAATGAGTCAATTCTATCTTGATATGTGCAGACACCACACCTTGAAGATAAGGTCAACATCTGTAGACCCTGTTCCTTTCATTTTGTTTCTCCTGGTTAGCCAGATTCCCATTTTTGCCTGACTTATGAGAAAGTTGGAAAGACAAATCTGCTTCCTCTGTGCTGATCTGTATTTGGGACCACAAATGAACATTGTATTGTCCGGCACCTGTCCATATCCAGCCAATCACTCTTCCAGCAATTTAAAGAGGGAAACTAGGACATTCAACCCACAAATGTTGCAGGTTCTTCTTAGATTGAAAAAAAAAACCACACAGTTACCCTCTACTCTTTGATCTGTATGTGTTAAATGTCTGTCTGCGGCCACTGCCCCATACACCACCCTTCACTGGAGAGCCACGCTACGTTTCATTGGATCGGTTTGTACATAGACCTCCAGCTGTCTCTAGGATAAGAACCTCTTACACTTCAAAAACTCAAAATCTAACCAAGTATATTTGTCTTATTTCTAGTCGAAATATCTCATTACACTTAAAATAAGACACATTCAGCTACAGAGTAACATTTCAGTGAGATTTAGGAACTCGTTTTTAGACAGTACATCTTGAAACTGGAGAATTTTCACTTGTTCCACTGGCATTTTTCACTTATTTCAAGCAAAAATATATTGTATTAAGTGAGAAAACTGAATGAGAAGCCACTTCCAATACAAAGACACCCTTTGCGTATCACCCTGTCAATATCTTTTCTTCAACCAAAATCTTTTCTGTTTACTGAGTTGCTTATACCCTACCATCCTAATTATTTTCAATACTGAGTTTATGAACATCAGACACGGTAATCCACGTTGATGGCACAAATAAAGGTGAACTGATGCTCCTTTCAACCAACAGGTGAACTAACTGTTCCTCATGGAGAAAGACAACCACAGCCTTGTTCATCCAAGAGCCGTAAGTAATGTTCTTGTGATCTACCGGTTCACCAGCAGCTAGGAGAACCTGCTCCACAGTATACTGCTGGGGAGCCACAACACTGGCCCCTTTTATAACTGACAGAAGAGGTGAGCCCTTATTAGGGAACAGCCAGTTAACTTAACCTTGTTCACTCTACATCAAACAATGGAAAAAAAAAACGTATCTTTCCTGTTAAACAACCAAAGGGCGTGAAGAAAATGTATCTGAAATGTCAGTCTAAACTTCCAAAATCCATTTAGCAGCTCCACCCTCTCACCAACCACCTTCACACTCAGTCAGTCACACTCCCAGCATGCAGTGCAAGGAGAGGAGAAGAGAGAAGACTTTCAGATTCTCACCTGCTGGCTCTGACAGTCCAAGAGAAGGACAGTAACGTCCAGATGCACAAGGCATGCAGCCAGCTGAGCTGTCTATATGCTCTCTTGGGTTAAAGGAGCCTATGGGGCAAGGGTGTTGGTTGGGCAGAGCTGTACCTGGAGGACAGTAATGTCCCTTAGGGCAGGGCCTCAGCAAGGACACATTAGCTGCACCCAATCTTGAATCACAGTAGTAACCTTAAAAGAGAGATTTTTTTAAATTAACAATATCAATGTGGGAAAAGGGTAAAAAAAATTACACATTTATATTGGTGGCATTAGGGAAAGTCAACAATCTTGCAAGGATTTAAAAAAAAAAAAGCAATCAACTTCAATAAACACTTCTTCAACCACTTATGAAAAGGCTAAATAACAGTGTTGAAAAAGTCAAAGGATTTAGGTGTCCTACCTGCCCCACAGATGGCACAGGATGCCTGTTTGTCTCTATCCTGATAGGTTCCTGATGGGCACGGCTCTGGGGATGAACTACCCTCTAAGCAGAAGTGACCAGGAGGACATGGCAGAGCCATAGCCACAGTCTGACCAGGAGGACACCAGTATCCTATGGAGTTTTACAGAAATACAGTAGTGTAAAAAGACAGGACACAGGTGTTCATCGAACATGTGATCAAATTTATGAACTAACCATCGCTGCAGAGTCCAGTTGGAGCCCTGAGGCCTGTTGTTCTGCAGAAGAAGCCTGATGTACAAGGCTGACAGCCCTTCACACTGGTCAGGCCTGACACTGGGGAAAAAGTACCAGCAGGACAAAACTCTGGCTCCCCAGACCCCTCAACTGCAGAGAAAAATAAATGTAGTTTAGGCCACCATTCATTCCTTCTATTCATTCATCCTTTCTGAGTTCCAGTGCCTACACAGGGTTGAGGGGTGTTGGAAATTATAGCCATCCACCACGCAGAATGTATAAGGGAACACTCTACACAGGTCAACAAAAAAACAGAAACATGCTGAGTCATACGTAAACCTGTGGGTAATTCAGGGTGTCCAATCCACCTGACTCATAGTTATAGCTACTTTGGCATCTCCAGTGTACTTAATATGCATGCCAAGGAAGAATGCAGACATAGTGCCATTTTAGAAACTCGGCATTTCAGCCATAGAAACAATTCAAAACTGTTTCTAACACATATCGAGTGTATACTGGGTGTTGGCAAATGTACGTAAACATAGTTTTCCCCATTAAACTTGTGTCTACAGTGTTAACATTGCTGTTGACTCCGTGTATCGTACTTTCCTTTTCACCAAGCCTTTTACTTTGCACTTTGGCTTAAAAAGTTGGCAAGATGTCGATACAATCCTTCCAAGGAAGTAAAGCTGGGCTTACCACAGTATGTCCCAGGTGGACAGATGTTGCCTGTTTCTCCATCTGTTGGTCTGGCCTCAGTGGCTCCTCCTACACAATAATACCCAGGAGAGCAGGGGCCCATTGGCAGAGCTAAACCTTTTGAGCAAAATGACTAAATTGGTTATTTTGATTGTGCACAGCCAAAAAAATATTATCTATAAGTTGGCTAGAGATTGGCATCCCCTCAAGTGGAACAACAAGAATATTTCAGAAACCTCCTGGAACTGAACTGTCCAATTTACTTATTTACTTTTTTAAATACATTATACAGCAATGAAATCACATGCCACAGATTTGTCATAACTGTAACATCGATATACATAGAGGCAGAACACACAACACACAATCTATAGCTGCATAGGCCAAATGGAGAGCCAAACCCATTCTGCACATTGTGTTTATGTGCTGAAAGAAAAATGATTTCCTTGCTACTAAAATTGATCCTTAAGTATGATTTCACTGATTCATCTACACAAGGCATTTTGTAGAAGGTATAGCAGCAACTTTCAACTTCATTCTCAAAGTATTATTTTGATGATATTATTTTATATAATATACATATAATTTTATTTCTTTTTCACAAATTTAGCTGAGAACCTATATGTAACAATATGCCTATTGTAGCCTAGAAAACAGTGTGTTTGTGCACCTGAGACATTACAGAAGGTTCCGGGTGGGCAAGGTAGGGGCTCTGAGCTGCCTAAGGGGCAATAAAATCCTGCCTGGCAGCGCCCCCCTGTGGATGTAGCTGGACAAAGACAGTTGGCATTTGTATAATTGTCAAGGTCAAAGGGCTGGGAGTTCCACGCTGCAGAGACACAGAACCAACCTGAGAGGAACAAACAGCAAGAAACAAAGCAAGATATCACAAACTCTGTGTGATATAGAAAAGATCCTGCAGCTGACACGTCTAAGCATTAGTGAAACATGATTTCTCAACATATAAAGATATATATATATATATATATGTATGTATACTCAACAGATGGTGATACAGAGCAAGGTGGCAGAGATGAGACATTGTTAAGAAAAGTCTTAATAAACCAGTTACTCAGGCTTCCACATCAGTCTATCACGTGTGCATTATGTGTCTGATGTGTTGAAGTTCATTTGCATCTTTGCACATAAATAAATAATACACAGAGAATTATTTAAAAGCCGTTGTTGTTGCTGAAGTGTGACTGGTGTTGAGCTGTGATGTTTCGTGTTTCATGTGCACTCTTTGTTCCCTACTCTAAAATCTTCCAGACTGTTTTGCTGGGCCTCGGAGACACGTACGCTGGCACAGAGGACAAAGTCCTGACACTGAGAAACTAGGCTGCAAGCTGTGATTGTATCTTTGGAACAAATGAACAAAGACAATGTTACTGACCAGCTTTGCATTTTCCAGACACTTTGGTCAGCCTTTCCTTCTCACAGTAGTGTCCTGGAGGACAAGGCAGGCAGCTGTCCAGACTCTGCGTCATGGGCTCTGGGTTGTAGTATCCACGTGGACAGGGAAACTGGGTGGCATGCTTAGTTCCTACACATGTAATGCAATTAGATATAAACAAGTGTGCAACTTCTTTTCTATTATTAAAGCTGGGGACAATAGCTTACTGAAGCTGAAACCAGCTTTCAGTTCAATACGAAGCTCACACTCTGCTTCTTTTCAGACTAAGCTGAACTTTTACTAATCATTCATTCTAATAAAGAATCATAACCATGACCACAGTTTTGGGGTGATTGTACCATCAGGGCAGTAGAATCCAGGTGGACAGGGAAACTTGGAAAAATTGGCGGTCCTTTCTGGACAGTAGTACCCAGCAGGGCAGCGGGAACACACTGACTGGCCTGTGAGGTTGTTGTATGTTCCAGCAGGGCAGGGCAATGGGCTAGCACTACCCTCAGGGCAGTAATGAGCAGTTGGGCAAAGCCCTCCTTTTGCGCCTGGAGAAGAAAAACCAATTAGATGTGGAAATGTACTGAAATTAATGTGATAAATCTCGTGATAACGCATGATTAATTCAGTAATCGCTCATTCAACAAAACACCCTCACACATTCTAGTTTCCTGTATTTATCAGCATCTGTTTCTCTTCTCTCTAAAGCCTATTCATAACATTTATATTCACACATTATACATTAGCTCTGCTTTACAGGAGTTTTAATTCATGTAAAGCATGAATTAACAACATTGATTAATTATAGCTGTGCTGACATGGAATTGCATAAGCTGAATCAAGAAAACCTGCGCTTGTTGTGTCTCCCCCTGGACAGTAGAATCCAGTCTGACATGGACCAGATGGACGAGTAAGACCTGCAGTGCCACAGAAGTGACCCGCTGGACATGGACTACAGCCAGAGGTGTCCACCAGATGAAGACTGCAACCATACAAATGTAAACACAAATGCGCATAAACATTTACAGGTCCATGGTATAATAGTGTGTGTAATATTTTGACCAACACACCTAGTAGAGAAGGTCCCTGGCGGACAAGGCATAGGCAGACTGGTGCCCTCAGGACAGTAACTTCCCTTCGGGCATGCTCCTCCTACTCCTGTGCTGAAGTTGCCATCGGGGTTCTGAAAGTTCACGCCTGGAAATGTTGCACATTTTGGTCACATTTTAGCTGTGAAAGTCGGTTTAACAGCACAAAGGCACTGAACACGCTGTATAATAGATTTGGTGTACCAGCTATGCAGTAGTAACCGGCCTGACAAGGCCCAGAGGGTTCAAACAGACCCCAATCCTCACAATAGAAGCCTGTAATTGAAGCAGAGAAAAGAAAACTTCACTGCAGTGGTAATAATTAGAAGCATTTATTGAATCACGTCATAAATTACTCCTTGTTTAGGTAATTAAATGTGGTAAGTCATTCTGCCATTATCTCTTAATTATAGCAATTAGCTTTAAAAACCCCAGTTCATAAATGACAAGTTAATATATTAAAATCTAATTCAGCTAACCACTGTATCCACAGATTCCCAGTATCATTCAGGCAGTTTAAAAAAAAAAGCATGTTACAATACTCTCACCTGCTGGACAAAGGAGGCACTGCTCCACTTGACTGAGACCAAACTGAGGACTGTATGTACCAGGTGGGCAGGGTAGTATACCTTCAACGCCACCACCAAGACAATAGTGTCCCACCGGACACGGCTGGACACCTTCTCCAGATAGGCAATATGTTCCTATGGGGCAGTCATCGCACATTTCTGCCCCTTTAAACAAAAGAGAATAATTTAATAGTGAAGTAACATCTGCATTTAAAATCACAAATATGATTTATTTGTGTTTAATTATATTTTTATACCTGTTGTGTTTGAGTAAGTCCCATCAGGGCAGAGAAGAGGAGATGCTGAGCCCATTGGACAATAATATCCAAGTGGACAAATGTCACCTGTCACACCATCAGAGGGCGCTGAAACCACTGCCCCTCCAGAACAATAATATCCTATAAATCAGAAGATGCAAAGGTTTAGTGACTTCTTAAACACTGGAGAGCGTTTCATCCAACCAGTTTCTGTTTTTCTGCTTATTTTAGTGATAGACACTATGGCAATGACAGATATACACAGATCACATCAGGCACTGCTGGCACTTCATTACCTATATCACAAATTTCAGAAGGCTGGCTGAGTCCAGTACTGTTACAGTAGAGTCCTGGGGGGCAGGATAAACAAGAGGACCAGGTTTGGGCTCCCACTGTGTTACTCCAGGTTCCCACAGGACATGGGTGCTGCTGTGGGTACTTGGTTCCTTGTGGACAGATGTAGCCTGCAGGACAGACACCGCCAGACGCCACAGCAACCTGTGAGAGTGATGGGGTAATTATAAGGTGACTGAGAGCAATTAATCGGCAACAATTTTCTAAATAGTCCTTAATAATAGTAAATATCTTTGGGGTGTTTTAGTGTTGAACCAAAGAAGCAGTTTGAAGAAATTAGCTTTGGAATACAAAGAAGTTTGATCATCTGACTGTTCTAGTCAGAAGTTTAAAAGTTAAAGCTGTGGGCTGTTCGAGTTGGAAGCTGTCATTAATTTCCTACGCACTATCAGCAGCCTATCCAAAAAGCACTTGGGTTATTTATTTAACTAATGCAATTCAAACTAAACAGGCCTTTAGATTCATGCTCATATCAAATGAAATTAGCAGTCAAAGTGTGTGGAAAATGAATAGCTGCCATCAAATCAACTGCACGACACTAAAGCAGACACGTTCAACTTAAAAACCAGGACATTTCCACCTCTTTAATTGCCATCAGTTTTTCCTTTTCTGTGCTCCTTCCCCCGCTCATATACTGCACCATGCTGACAAATTGCTTCACTTGAGCAAAAGTGAATTATAAGCATAACTCAACAACAAGCCCATAGAAGAAGAAAAAAGTCAAATATTTCGCCATTTGAAACTCTTCGGAAATCGATATGGTAAATATAAAGACATTTGAGACCAGTGTCTGAAAAGACCGTAAACCAATAAAAGCATGACAATAAATATATGATATAATATTTCAGTACCTGTAAAATAAGGAAACTGTAATTCTTAATGAGTCTGCAAATACAGCTACTGTCCCAAAAACAAATAACTCATTCTGAGATGAGCTACTACTTAAAATGCCTTTATAGAATTACAGTTTTCTGTTAATCTCCAACAAAAAAAATCATCTGATCCTTTTCAAATAAGATAATATTACCACATAGTAAATAAAGTTATTATTCATTAAATCTTACTGGTGAGGCAGTGGAAGCTCCAGAGGTGCAGTAGTGTCCTGGGTCACAGAGACCCTGAGGTTCAGAAAGACCACTTCTGCTACAGAACAAGCCTGCGTCACATGGCCGGCAATGCTGCACAGCATCACCACCAGGCTGGTCAGAGTAAGAGCCCTGAATAATAATCACATGGAATCATTTTAATAGGGTGGGATTTATGGGAGGAAATTCAAAATCATGAAGACAGAGTGATGAAGTAAAACGTGCAGCGAACACTGACACTCTACAATGACACATCCACAATTTCACACCACATGAGAACATAAAGGTACTCACTGAAGGACATGGGTGAGCAACAGTGGATCTTAGAGGACAGTAGTGTCCTGTGGGACACAGAGGTGGCTGGGACAAGCCTGTGTGGTTACACAATCTGCCTCCCTGACACTCCAAACATGACTGTGCACCTCGACGCTGCCGAGCACAGACAAAAGAAATAACCCTTAATATACCATTAGCCTATCATCCAATCATAAAGAAATACAGGCTCAGTGTAGCAGCACTTGGCATGTAGTATATCCTACCGGCTGAAAATAACCAAGAGGACATGGCTCTGCCCTGGCTGCCCCTTTTGAAGTGTAATGCCCTTCCTCTGCTTCATTCTGAACAGGTGACGCTGAGCCACCAGTGCAGTAGAAACCAGGAAAACAAGGGGCTGATGGTGACGTGTTGTTAGAACCTGCACAATAAAAACTGACAGGGAGAGAAACACACTGACTCATGGAGTAGAGGTTTCAGCTGTACATAGTCCTCCAAAACAAATCGATAGGATTACCCTGGCGGACAGCTAGTACACTCCTCAGGTCTGCTGAGGCCAGTGCTGTTGCTGAAAGTGCCAGAAGGACAGGGGAGAGGAGAGGGCGAGGCTAAAGGACAGTAACTTCCTGCCGGACACAGACCTCCAGTTGGTCCATCGACAGGAGTCTGGCAATAAGAGTGAAGAGAGGCCAAAAACTTACTGCCGCGTAATGAAATCCTACAACATAAAGTTGTTATGTGTTGTATTTGTATTTGTTGATCCCAACAAGTAAAGAAAATTATTGGTATACCCTGAATAAATACAGAATAAATGACTGTAATAACATTAGCATACAGCAGACTTGGCTCCCTCTCTGCAGTAAAAACGATCTCTGCAGCTTCCAGAGGGCTCTGAAAGTCCCACTCCAGTGCAATACTGGCCTCCGCCACAAGGGGTGCATTCAGACCTATCACTAAGAGCAGAGCGAGAACTGTAGGTTCCTTCAGGACAAGGTTCAGGAACAGAAGTGCCGTCTGGACAGTAAAACCCCTGAACGGAGGCACAGAAGGGGAAAAGGAGCCATTTGTGCCTCTGGTGTATTTTACATAAACAGATGCAAGCACACTTAAAAACTGTCTCACCCATACAGCAAAACAGTTTTTTAAAAGTCTTATTCTTACTTGTGGACATACTGAAGGAGTGTGAGTTCCTGGGCTGCTACAGTAATGCCTGGATGGACACAAAATACATGCCTCTCCACTTTGACCAAGTGTGTTGTTTCTGTATTTGCCAGCTTGGCAGGGGTATGTGAAGGGGTAACCGGTCCCAGCGGGGCAATAGTGGCCATCGGGACACTCCTCTGTCTTAATATAGGACAACATAATAGTCATAATAGGGAAAAAAAAAAAAAAGAAAAAGAAAAAAAAGGACAACATAATAGTGGTTATGGTACTTGCTTTGAACATGCAGTCTTCATCTAAAATCACTATTAGGTAGAAACTTGTGAACAGTATTAACAAACTGACTATAATTGGTAATGGTAATGCTGTCTTTCTGATCATAAAAAAATCTATGGTCTTACAGGCCTGGTAATAGGCTGCTCCTTAGGTTGTTGGGAGTAACAATACTTCCCCTCAGGACACTGGATACACTCACTGGCATCACGCAAGCCAGGAAATTCACTGTAGGTGCCATTGGGGCAAGGAATGGGATTGGGATCCTGTGAGTAAAGACTAAATGTAGTTTAAGAGGTCAAATGTGTCCAAATATGAAAACATAAGTACATAACTTTAATTTTTTTTTAAGTCTCTCCTGAATTTATCAGTCTGTGACTCACAATGCCTCCTCCGGGGCAGAAGAAACCTCGAGGACAGAGGGTGGCTGATCGCTGGGGGTCTCTGGCCAAACCCTGAGAGCAGAGAAAACCTGGAGGGCACACCATGACACTTAGCATGGCTTCCTCACTAGTGGTCTCATTACTGCAGAAGTGGCCCTGCAGGCATGGAGAACACTCTGCAGATCCCTCATCCTACACACAAGAGAACGTGAAGAAAGAAAGCTGAAGTTAAAGATATCAACCAGTATGGGGGAGGGATACAGCAAAATAGACGTTGAAAACGCAAAGGAGAGGGGGATCTAATTTGGAAGATGCTGGAAAAACACTGACACTGCTTCAATATTGCGAGCAAAATATTGATTTATGAAAGAAATTGACTTCAAAAACTCCTCTACCTGACATTTACTGATATACGTTACTAAGTGAGCAATGCAAGACGATATCATGTGGGTGGGAAATCTAAAAATAGGACAATCAAAACAGCTACTGAAGGATGAGAATACAAAGGCTTTAGTTTCCAGAGGTTCTGTCAGGGGTCCAGTCACATTGGATGTTTTATAGTTAAGATCTTACAGAGTAGCTGCCAGCTCCACACACTCTGGGGCTGACAGTGGCTGAGTGGGGACAAAAATAGCCAGCAGGGCAAGAAGAGCAGTCCTCGAGCCTCCGACCTCCTTTCAGACGGCGAAATGTAGAGCTGGAGATGCAGGGCAATACACTAAATCACACTCATTAAACCAGCTTAATGCTAACAAAAATCCATATCGTCATCATTCTCACATTTTTCTTTATGACTGACACACAATCACTGCTTACGGTGGGCAAGGTGAAGGTTTGGAGGTGCCCTGCTGACAGAACGAGCCCTCGGGACATATCAAGCAGTCATCTCTGCGTCTGTTACCCATTTGGATGCTGTAGGTGCCCTCAGGGCAAGGAAACTGCGTGCCATATGCAGTCCCTGGTGATGCAATATCGACATGATTATATCAACACGAATGACTCATGAATACAGCTCGGGTAGAGAAAACAAATCTCATTCTACGAAATTAATTTCACATGGAAACCTGTATTTATCTCTAAGAGCATGCAATGCTCATAAAGGATAAAGAATGTTAGCTTTTTTAACACACACACACACATATATACATATATAACATATTCATGTTTACCTTCAGGACAGTAGTGTCCAGAGCTGCATCGACCTGATGGCGCTCCTGAACCAGCCAAACAGTACCAGCCATGTGGACATGGCTGGCACTCACTTTCAGCCTCCAATCCACTGTGACCGCTCCATGTACCCACAGGACATTTGTACTGGGTGGGGAACATAGTTCCAGCAGGACAATAATGTCCAGGAAAGCAGAGAAGTGGGGGTCTCTGGATATCTCCAGTTCCTGACAAATAAGAATTAACACAGACAAGTAGATTAAGGTGACACTAATATATGACAACGTTATTAAACAAATATCAACATGTGACAAAACTTGCATTTTCTTTTGCATCGTCTTCTTTTTTCTTTTTTTTAATAATGACTTTTGTGGATTTTAGTTGTTTAAATGCGACATCTTTTAAAAAGAAGCAGTGATGATCAGTTCTTAGTTAAAACATTTACTGTAATGTGAATGTCATTTATTCCGGCTGATTAGCAAACTATAACAGTTGTGTAGTCGTAATCATAATGCATTTGAAGTCTAGAAAAACAGAAACCAAATATAATGTCTCATATCACAAATATATACACTCAGTTCACACAGTATAGTAATACAGTTGTATACATAATTGAGCTTTGTATGAAAACCTGACCTGAATTCATATCTTCAGATACTATGAAATATCAAAGAGTACTTTTAAAGGTTATCTGAACATCTATATGAAATGTCACCTCGAAGACAGGCATATCGTGCTGGACACTGCTGACACTGTGAGCGGTCAGTTAGGTCAGTGCGATTGCTCAGTGTCCCCGGTGGGCACGCATTGGATGGCGCGTTTGGTTTTGAAGACCCAGGAGGACACACAAACCTGTCAAGATACGGACAAATTGATCAAAGTCATAGAGTAACAATGTCAAGGTGGGTTGAAAAGGAGCAACATAAAAATCAATGTCTCAGTGGCTAAATGCAAAAGTTACAGGGCTCCCTTATGTCAGATTTACAGTACTCTAAACATAAGAATACAATAGCACTAAAGCATGCTTGATTAAAAAAAGAATAAAACAACAACATTTTTTTAATCTTGAGATTGCAACTTACCCTTGCATGCAGTCTACATCAGGGGCTCTCAGGGCTACCTGTGTGCAGGCCTTTCCTGCATAGCACTCTCTGCAATCAGCCACCTCATCCTGACCCTCTAAAGGGTTGAAGGAGCCCGGTGGACAGGGCACTGGGTCACTTGTCCCCACAGGACAGTAGAAGGCAGCAGGGCATTTGAGACAGTCTTTCACACCTGGGGGGGAAATCCTACTGTCATGGCAAAGATACTACAGGATTAAGGCAAACAGTAAATCTGCTCCATAAATTCCTATGCTGTACTCACTGCTTGTGCACATAGTTAGGTTTCTCTTTACAGTCACCCATCATTTTTCTATACTGGGCTCACTGCTACAGCTTGCCATCGGCAGTTGTTTTTATATTGCTAAATTAGATGTTTTTCTATTTGCCCTCTCAGTGTCCATCTGTTGCAATAAACAACACCTATATTTTTATATAATCACTGGGATTTGCTGTGATAGAGCGCTATAATATCATATTAGGCTGGGGCTTTTGTGAAGGAGTATAAATTCATTTCAAAAGAAAATATTTAGTTTGACTTACTAAATATAAAACAGAGCTTTGTGTCTACTATAGTGTATATATAAATCAGTAATAATAATAATAATACTTATAATTAGTATTAATAATAATAATAGCATACTTAAACTCACTTATCGCCCCCTGATGAGGGGTGAAGGTGCCTGGAGGACATATAACTTCTTCCAAAGTACCAGCAGGGCAGTATCTACCCCGAGCACAGGGCAAACCAGGACTTGATGACCCTGTTTACAGATACGCACACACACTCTAAAATCTATATTTCATCTTATTTCTTCAACTATGAAAATAGTTACTTTCTGGGACACATCTTAATATTTTTGTCAAGTGAAGTCAGTTTGTTAATGCTGAGACTTACCTGCAGGACAGAAGCGTCCTTCCCTACATCTCTTGCATCCTGCCCTACTTGTCTGACCCAGTTGTTCCCCCGCTGTGCCAGTGGGGCAAGGTGACCCCTGCGGGGTGGCAGTGCCCTCTTCACAGTAATAGCCTTGTGGGCACAGGAACTGGGAGGTGGGTCTCTGTGAGGTACCTTCCAGACAGTAAAACCCTAGAGAAAAAGTATTTTTTATACAATGCTATGTATAAAACTCTTCATAGAAGAACATTTTAAGAGGATATTATACAGTCATACAGTCCAGATAAACTATTACATTTGCTTTCCAAGGGTTAGGTATGTTATAGATATGATGAGACATACTCTTCTGCACATATATAGTTTTTGCACATGGACAAACAATTTTACCACTTGTCCAGATGCTTTGCCACCATTCCTTTACCTGCAGGACAGATTGTGCAGTCTCTCAGTCTCTGCAGGCCTTCTTTAGGGCCGTAAGTACCTGCAGGACAGGGTATAGCTACCCCTCCCACACAGTAATGACCTGCGGGGGTAAAACACAGGTACATTTGACATTTCTTTGGTAAGTAAAGGAAATTATAAGATGAATGATAACATGCAGCACTTAACACCAACCTAATGGACAGACCATACAACCAAACTCTTCTGTCACATCTTTGTATGTTCCTGGTCGACAGGTGATGGACTGACTGGCTCTGTGGACTGGCTGGCTCCAGCGGGGGGTTATAGCTCCACCACACAGTATGGATGTGTTATTACAGCTGCTGCAGTAACCCTGTCCAGGTGTAGAAGACCAACCAGGAGGACAGGGAAGTGGCTGAGACATTCCACTATCTGGACAGTAACTTCCTAAGAAACAAAGAAAAAAAGTGTTTTTTACATTTTTATGAGAACTTTTTAGTTGTAAATAAAGCTATTTATATCAAACTTCTTTAAATGTTTGGGAGCAGAAGATTTGTTTTGTTTGTCTTTTATACCTGCTGGACACTGCAGACACTGGATCGTACACATAGTAGAATAAAAGCCCAGAGGACAGTCGTTACACACGGTGTGATCTGGATTGGGCTCCTTGCCAGGTCCACACTATAAGACATGTTGACAAAAGAGAAGAAAAAAAAAGAATGCCTCAAATGCACAGAATGTTGGAGGATTTAACTTCTTATCCACTATTATTAGGTCTGACCCTATAAGGGAAACCCGAGGTGCAGACAGAATCCACAGGACAGCTCAGACACTGCAGGACCCCCTCTGGCGAATGCTGTCCTGGGGGGCATAAATAAAGAATCCCAATGGTTGGATCACATGAGAAGCCTGCAGGACACAGCTTACAATCCACTCGTTCCTCTGAACTGATGAGATCTGGAAAACAAGGCTGCGACATAAAGAAATGAGCAATAAGAGCACACATGATGACAACAAAACAGCTTTGTAACTAATTATTAATTCCTGCATCGCTCTGCAGTCACTTGTCTTCACTTTGGCTCTTCTATGGGCTCTGCTATGACAAGTCATCATACTGTAGTTGAAACATGCATTTTCTCTTAATTTGAAAACAAAGCATGAAGCCAGAAGTGTTTTTGTTGTTTTGTTTTGCATTAACATGTCTTACCTTGCAGTCAGTGATACTGCTCTTCCCTGTGTACATGTTGAATGTTCCTGCTGGGCATCTTTGCGGTGCAGACGAATTGCCAGAGCAGCTATAAAACAAAAATAATTTATAATTTGTATAATTTATTATCCATTTTATAGAAAACTCTCTTATTAGTGAAAGAATACAGATCTAACAGTTCAAAAATAGTTGATGACTCACAAATGACCAGAGGGACACTCTAAGCAAAGCTGGTTGAAGTATTTTCCTCCTGGACACTGATCCACATCTGTTTCCTCACTGAGGGGGTAGTCTGCACTCCCTTCAGGCGCTACATAAATTATTGTTAGAACAATAGATAGAACATTCTCGTGTAGTCAGTGTGGTTTTGGTAGTTACTTAGTTTAATTTGTCAATATTTAAAAAGGAGTTGCTTACCTGAAGAAACTCCAGACTCCGTCCGCAGTAAAAAGATAGCAAAAGCTAAAGAGCAGCGCAGGTGTATTATTTCCCATGAACACATTATTGCTGAATCACTTAGAAGTTGGTAACAACTAAGTTAACGTTAAAGACTTAATGGAGTTAGTCTCCCAGAGTGATCGTTTAAAGACTTGAAAGTGAGAGGCCCCCAGCCACTAAAAGTGAAACGTGGATGAAATCTGATTCCCAGGTGGTTGCTTCAGCTGACAATAGTGTGCAGTAATGTTCGGTAACTATATCTGCTTCTTTCAATAATGCATGACGCGTTGAAGTTCACCTAGATGGTGTCTCTGCTGGTGGATCATTTAAATTATTTATGTTGCTCTTGTAAGTCATTAAGATGCAATAAAGAAGAAACTGTTTTTTTTAAGGTATTAAAAATGAAATTAAATCAATTCCATTGCCAAACATTAAATGTTTAATCACATAAGACCAATTATATTTTCACGAGGTAAAAATTTTAGGATAAATTATTTAATTACGGTGTAAAAGGAAATTCAAATGCAGCCTCTGTGGGTGCAGTGAGGACTAGTGGATCTGCAGACATTTTTGCGCCTGCACTTTGCAGGATGTCAGGTGCAATAAATGGAAAGTTATGAATATTTTTAAACAGCAACGTAATCTTTGGGTTACCACTTCCTGTACCCTCACTCAAGCGTTGGAACATGTGTGTGGGTACTTAAGTGTGTTTGTGCAGGTGCATGCATCACCAGCCTACAGGAGCACAACAGATCCAGTTTCATCTTTTGAGGCAGGAGAAAATTAGAAAAACAGAGAACAGCAATGAACAGCTCAATCTATCTCACTTTACTCTTTTTTTGGATGACACGAGGTAAAGTTTATATGATGTTTGTTATTGCCCTGGGCTTTAGATATTTCAAACACATTTATTTAGACAAATGCGCGCTATTTGAGGTAAAAAATTTTATTACCTTTCTTCACAGATTGTGTAAACTGTATTTACACGAAGACACCCATTGATTTAGTGACTGTGGAGTTGGGGGACTCCGTTACATTAAATTGCACTTACAATTGCTCCAGTGGATTCGTTCAAGGCTACTGGAGTAAAGCGCTCAACATCTTTGGCTGCCACATGATGTTTAGAGAAGGCAGCTTTTGCACAGTGTTTCTTTGTCTCACCAATGTGTCCGCGGGACATCTGAAAAACAACTACACTTGCTACACAGTAGATAAAGAGGATCCTCAGCTTCAACAAAAAACAGAGCGTCTCTTTTTGCTTCAGCTTCGAGGTAGATAAACTTTAGTTTATGCAAATATGTGCAGCTGCTCAATAAAGAGGTAAGCAAATTGGATTTCACTTTAACTTTTCCTTTTTTCAGCTCAGAGAAGTCTTCCAAACACAGATGCTCCAAAAAATTACAACAAAAATGGTAAGAAGCTGTGATTTGAAGAGATGCAAAATTTTTCATAGCTGTAGCTGAACATTTTTGAGCATGACTTTCATTTAATATATTGCATTCTTCATTCTTCAGCATCTTTTCCTGCCAAGCCAAATTCCCCTGGAGGTGAGATGGGACTCTGAAACAGTGGATATTATGAAAACTTTTAAAGAGAATCATTGTTACTTATTAACATCTGTATGGAGAAGGGAGAAGTAAATGTTTGCCTTTCGATCCAGTTCAGTCTAAGTTAATACTGTTGTTTCCATGTTAACAGGAGAATTTACTGGAATTAAGGTTTTGGCAACAGTTTCCGTAGCTGTAGCCCTGGTTCTTGCAGCATTGGCTGTATACTTGTGTTTTAATCGGAACAGACAGAACTGGAACGGTAAAGGTGATCACAAGATACTACACTGTGAACATACACCAGCTTTAAAAAGTTCTGAATGATAAAATATACACAACTGTGTCCGTATAACTATTTAACATTATATTGATAATATCTCATATTCCAGAGGAGCCTACTGTGTCCAAATTGGAGTGAGTACAATTTCAGAACTTCTCTTTATTTAAATCTGACTTCAATTACCTTTAAATGTTAGACTTGCAATATTCTTTATTGGGCCTTTTGCTATATGTTTTCCTTTTCAGCTTACCACAATCACCACATGTAGCCCAGCTACAGATAAAAGGTAAACAGTTTTAAATATCAAATGTAAAAGCGACAAATACGAGCTTCAATTTTTGTTCCTTCTATTATTCATACCTGTCCTATTTCTCAGGGTCAACACAAAGTGAAAGGGTGACTTTGAGGATTCCTCCACCAGGTAAGACAATCTCAACACTTTTCATTTGAATGACACCTTATCATCATCTACCCTATAGAAACAAAGACAATAACTAATGAAACAAATGCTTTCTCTGACCCAGATAATGAGAGTGATACTGAAGTTCCTTACGCTGACATTATGATCACCGTCCGTGGTGTCAGCACACCAGAACTCACTCAGGTCGGCTACCTGATAGCCGGAGACCAAAAAGAGGTGAGAGACAAAGTAGTAAACATGTTTGTTACTTGTGTTTCACTGAGCTCGAAATGTTATTTCCCATGCTCTATTACCAGCTACTTGCAGTGTGCTGCAGCTCACATACCTGTGCATGATTCTGAATTGCTAATTGCAGAATATATAAGCAATGAGATTCATTTTATATCAGAAACGTTCATGTGTTCATCTTACTTGTTCAAAAAGTTTCTTTTACTCATTTCATATGTGAGGAAAGCTATAAATAAAGCTAAAGCAAAAATAGAATATTTTTTAAGGTTTTAAACAAATTGTGGCTTTTTTTTTATTTACGTGTAATTGTAAGGCATGTGTGCAAAGCAATTTTTTGAGTGGTTACCTTCTTTTAAGTGGTTACCTTGTATAGATGTGCTTTGATAATTTAGAAGAAGAAAAAAACAGAAAAGCCTACAACCAGTATTTCTATTACCAGGGTTATTTTATCTAACTAAAGGTTAACTAAAAACTAAAAGTGGATGTGAAAACAAACAAACAAACTTTAATTAACTCAAAAACACAAACTTGAAAAACTAAATAACTAAAATTAAAAAAATAAAGGAAGTTTTAGTATTTGTTAGTTTGGTAAAAAAGAAAATGTTATCACAGCTTATCTGATGAGGTTTTGATTACTAAGACTTTGAATGTCTACAAGATTGAGTCAAGTTTTTTCAAAACGTTCTGTGTTTTTATTATAATACCTGTGCTGATTTCCATTAATCTTGCCCATGTATACGTATATTTTAAAAAGTCTAAAACTGTAAATAAATAAATAAATAAAAGCTAGTAAAAAGTGCAAAAGTATAAAAACTCTGTTTATAGCACAAACACATTAGGGGTCTTTTTTATCCTTCTTCCCCTCCAGCGGTGGGGAGATAAACCGAGGTGTCACCTGCAGGCCTCTCGTTCAGCTGACAGACTGCATGTTCCCCAGGTCAGAGAGGTCAGCCGCAAGATGAGCACCAACTCTGAGTATGCAGTGATCACCTACGCCTGACTTCGACTGCTGCTGCAGAGGAATGTGAAGAAAAAATAGAGATATGTTTTTTATGTATATATGGTTTTGAAGGATGTATTTGTTTTCCATTTATGCTTTTTTTATTCTATTGTTCGCGTGGTGTATCTGTATTGAGGTTTATATTCAATAAAGCTGTCATTTCTTGACTTTCATGTCATTTGACCCTTCCTGATGGCCGTAGTAGCGCTAATCGTTGCTTAGAAACAACTATCAACAAAACACTCCGGGGTGAACAGTTGGTTTGGGGTTGCTGCCAGTTTTTAGGTATCCACTGTGACTAATTCATAAAAAATTTTGTTAAGGTTTCTGGTATTCTGAAGTCAGTTAATGAGAGTCATTTAGAGCTAGTTGTCACAGACGTTTGTGCCCCCTTAAAAATGGCAGTGCCTTTCTCAAACACTCACCTGCGGGTCCCGCGAGGATTTGGTACCATACTAGAGGGACTGACCCGTGAAGTCCTACGAGACCAGCCTGAAGACATCCCCAAATATGCCGCGCAGTACTTCGAAGCTCTTCTAAAAGAAAGACAAGGTAACTATAACTTTCTAACTTTTAACGTGATGAAGTAACAGTATGTCCCGTTCAAAGATTTGTGTATGTTTCTTTTCTTCGCTAAATACTTGTAATAGTTTGCCTATCATATTTCCCATAAGCTCCTCGAAATTACTAGCATGTCCTTGTGACTTTGCATAATGTAAATGAAACTGAATTGACCTGAAAAGTACGGCTTTTCTGTCATTGCAGAGAGTGGCATGGACCCTGCCGAGTGGGCTGCTAAACTGGAAGATAGATTCTACAACAACCATGCGTTCAAGAGCCCTGAGGTAGTTGTATAAGTTTAGGTAATGGTCGCACCATACTTGTGCAACCTCATTCCCCAAAGAGTTGGACTGCTGTGTAAACTGTAACACGAAACAACATGCAGTGATATACAAGATACTCAATAAGAAAAAAGAAAACCAACTCTGTGTTTACCTGAAAATGGTACCAACAGATATTAAAGGCTGAAAATAACTTTAAATTTAATTAGAATTTTATATAAATGTAATATCTGCTCATGTTTAATTGGACAAAACATTAAAAAAAAAAATCACCAAGAAAACTGCGGGCTAATGTTCCAAAGACTGGTTTTGAAAGCATATGTTGCCTTTAGTTGCTCGGCATATTATTTCAACAGTTGTTGTTCTTTTTTGTCATATATTGTGGTTCCAATGGGCCAGAAGTTTTTATTGGATGACAGGTTTTAACTGCAAACAGGCCAGTTTAGTTCTCTGACCTATACTGCAAATGTGTGCTGTTGTAAATACAGTGCCTTCTCATTTTTATTTATTTTTTTAGTTTGTCGCACTTAAATGTTTCCAAGAAAAGATTTCATTTATTATGAGAAAAACCTACCTGGTGTCATGACATGGTCTAAAGAAACACAAGAACAGATAAGAAATAAGGTCTGCAAGTAAAAGACAAATAAAAGTCCACCTCAAAATGGCTCAGAAAAACAAAATCAAGGCTTTGGTGTTACCTAGTCAAAGTCTGGACTTAAATTAGATTGATTCCATTTGCTATGACTAATTTCCTTCGGGATTAATAAAGTATTCTGATTCTGAAAAACAGGCTGTTCATGCTGCAAAAACCCTAGTCCTCCAATGCGAAATAAAACAAAGACAAACAAGGTTAACTTTTTACAAAATGTGGTCCTGCAATCTGTGAAGCTTGAGATCCTGCCACCAGTGTTTGATAGAGAAAAGAAATCTCATGTGACCATTAAATCTGCTCCTCTACCATCATAAACTAGTACTTGTTGGTCTTCTAAACAGGAGGAGTGCAGCCAGTCCCAGAAGAAGGAGGACATTGTGGACATCATGGACATCCCCCTGGATGATCCCGAGGCCAACAGGGCTGCTGCCAAAATTCAGGCTGGCTTTCGTGGCCACATGATTCGTAAGCAGCTGAAGCCAGAGGTCAAAGAAGGAGATAAGGTGAGCAACATTGTGTTCAACAGCAGCCAGTTGGACTGAGCTTGGGTATGAGAGATATAAGGCAGTTAATGAGTTGTTTAAGCATAAACCAATTAAACATTTTAGGGAAAATTTTCAGAGTTTAAAAAAATTAATTTGCTAAATAAAAAGTTTGATATTGTCTTTGATGCAAGAGGAAATTTTAAGGGAAAAACTCAGTTTTACAAAAGATAAAGGAGTGTTCTGAGAATTAAAGCAAAAAAAAAAATTATAAGTGAAACTACCGTATTTCCCGGACTACAAAGCGCACCTGAATATTAGCCGCACAAGCTAAGATCAGGGGAAAATCCTGTTTTGTACATACATTAGCCGCACCTGACTAAAAGCCGCAGGTGTTTCAATGTTGACTTATCATATGTAAGAGAATATGCACAAAGCGAATTGTCAGGAAAGAGATGGCTGTTTGGAGACACACCCCTTTTATTAATATTTTGAAAAACAAGTTATGGGTACATATTTGCACATGTAGTACATAACAGTAACCTACAGCACACCAGAAAAATAGATTCGGACTACCTTTTAGGCTCAGGTGCAGTGACACGGCTTTAACAAGAAGAAAAGTCAGTCATTCACCATCTTTCTCTTCTTCCTGCGCTCTAAAACCACCAAAGTCCTCTTCTCCAATGTCGGAAACGAACAGGCTCATGATGGCTTCGTCATCCACTCTCCGCTTCTCTCCTTCGTTGTCACTTTCAAAACCAAAGAAATCCTCGTTGTCAGTGTCAGAGTCGAACACCCTCAGAAGGGCCGTGGCGGTGTCCTCCTCTCCATCATGCAGCAGTCCAGCCCTTCAAAATCCGTTGGTGATCGTGGATGTTTTCGCACTTTTCCACGCTGTCAGAATCCACCGGTGGAGTTGAGCATAACTTGCTTTTCGCAAGTTTATCGCCGCTGGTCATCCACGCCTCCCGCTGAATGCGTAGCGCTACTTTGAAGTTTGTTTTTCGCGCTACTTCGTACGGCACTACGTTGCCTGGCGGACGGACATGTGACTAACATACCACTCTTGAACCCCGATCCTTCCGCCAGGCAACGTAGTGCCGTACAACAGCGGAACAAACAAAACAAATCGTCTTACGATATCACAAAAATCATGGAAAATCCATAGAAAAGCCGCACCTGACTAAAAGCCGCAGGGTTCAAAGCTTGTGCAAAAAGTAGCGGCTTATAGCCCGACAATTACGGTAATTATTTTTTCTTCCTCATTCTTCAAACTTGGATCAAGCTTATTGCACCACAGACTTAAGCACAGTCATAGTAAGGACATTTGAAGAGACATTTCCATGAATTGGACAGCCTGTTCAACAGCAAGACGGCAAAGATCCAACTTTAGTACTACTCCTACATTGCAATAGAGAGACCAATATGACCATTGCTTCTTACAGTCTTGCTGCTGTGTTTTATCGAGAGCACTTTTTGAGTCTTGGGTCTGTCTGATGAAATAATGAGGTTTAAGGACAAAAACACAATTTTTCTCTCATTTCTGGAAATATTCATGACTATTCGAGGATTAACTGCACTAATGTGCCATCTTAATAAAACATCTCTTGAGTCCTACCATTAAAGCAACTGAATAATCAGTACATGATAAGCAAACAAATTTTATGCATGGTCTTAGGCAATTTAACATAGTTTGATGTTTTAGGTATGCTCCAAAAACAGTTTTCCATTTACACAGTAGAGAAAAAAAAATCAGTTTAAATGGTATATTCGTCTTCTTCTTCTGGCTATTCTTGTTAGAGCTCACCACAGTGGATCTGTTTCCATCTCACCCCATGGTCAGCATCCTCCTTTATCACAGACCCCCGGCATGTCCTCCTTCACTACATCCATAAATCTTATCTGTGGTCTTCCTCTTTTCCTCCTGTTGGATAGCTCCATAATTAACTTCTTTTGTCCAGTACATCTTGCCTCTGTTCATGTCCTAACCACTCTAACGAGCCTTGCCTCTCTAACTTTGTCTCCAAGCTGCTTTACCTAAGTTGACCTTCTGATATACTCGATTTTATGCTCTCCTTCTGTCACAAATCATCTCTGACACTCATCCCCTCCCACTCCACCCTGCCTGCACTCTTTTCTTCTTAAACTCATATACCTTCGCTACCTCTACTCCTTGCAGCTTCACTTACACCTGTCTCCCTCGTATTCACACATATGTAATCTGTTTTGCTTTCCTTCTCTCTCACTGCCTCCTAACATGCCTTCCGCCTTTACTCTTCATTTGTCTTTGGCTAACAGTAGCACAGTTTCCACCGGCACCCTGTTGGCAAACAGCACCAGAGGCGGTCATTGTTAACCTGGGCCCCAGCTGATCCGGTATGGAAATCTCATTCTTGATGTTTGTTCGATTTGGCAAAGATTTTAAACTGGATGCCCTTTCAGCAACCATCCCCATTAATCTGAGCTTGTGACTAGAAGTACACTGGTTTGAGGTGACAGTGAGCCCAACTGCAGTTATCTAAAGCCGATGAGAAGCTCTGCAAGCACAGTTCACTCGAGTCAAAAAAAGACTGTACAGCATCTATGGTTAACTTTAGAAAATATGGTCCTGCGGTCTGTTAAGCATGAGGTTCTCCCACCAGTGTTTCACACAGCAAAACTTTCTCATATAAGCATGAAATCTGCTCCTCTACCATCATACTTTGTGGTTCTCTTCACAGGAGGAGTGCAGCCGGCCCCAGGAGGAGGACATCATGGACATCCCCTTGGATGATCCTGAGGCCAACAGAGCTGCTGCCAAAATTCAGGCTGGCTTTCGTGACCGCATGAATCGTAAGAAGCTGAAACCAGAGGGCAAAATAGAAGAGGAAAAGGTAAGTAAAATTGAAGATAGCAGCCAGGGGGCCTCAGGTCAGTGGTGTTCAACTTTGGGATAAGACATGTAAGGCGGTTAAAGAGGGCTAATCCTATCAGGTACAACAACTACACTTAGTGAAATAGATAAGTTATAAGCAAACTGCCACTTACATTCATCCTGTTGTATTTTACACAGAGCACTTTTGAGTTTTCCCAGTTTGCATTTGAGGTTTTATGAAGTAATGAGGTTTATGGACAAAAACACAATCTTTTTTTCTCATAAATTCAAGACTTTAAACCTCATATAAATATTCAAGACCAGCTAAGGAGGCTGAAAGTTTGTAACATAAAAATAGCCATGATGTGCCATCTTAGGAAACAGTCTCTTGGGTCTTGCAACTAAAGCAATTCAATATTCTATATAAGATAAGAAAACAACTTTTGGCATGCTCTTCAATAATTATTAGCATAGTTTGATGTTTCAAGGTGGTTCCATTTACTCCATAATGCAGGAACACAGGCCATTTTTTCCCATTTACACTCCAGGAAAATATTTCCTCTAAATGGTATACATAATTAAATACACCTTTTAGAGCCTTTTTGAGGCTAAGTGAGATTAATGAAAGACGTAGCTGACTAATTTAACCACAGGTGATTTAATCTTTCAGGGGGTTTTTCTGGTATATCTGCTTCCAGATATACTTTAAAACTGCTAGTGATAAAACATTTTCATCAGAGCTTTTTCACAGATGTTTGTAAAGGCAGATTGAGTGGCTGCTGTTTTATTTTCTACACCTGTGGAAATGGTGTTGGCTTTTGAAGTGACAAAGAGCCCCATTGCACTTACTTAATAACAAGAATAACCACAATTTGTTTGCTGTCAAAAAAAGCAAAACAAATGTGCAGCTATATGGTTAACTTCACAAAATATGGTGCTGCAATCTGTTAAGCATGAGATTCTTCCTCCAGTGTTTGATGAAGAAACTCGTTCCCATATGAGCATGAAATCTGCTCCTCTAGCATCATAAATTCATACTTGGTGGCTCTACACAGGAGGAGGGCATCCAGCCCCAGAAAGAGGAGGACATTGTGGACATAATGAACATCCCCCTGGATGACCCTGAGGCCAACAGGGCTGCTGCTAAAATTCAGGCTGGCTTTCGTGGCCACATGGATCGTAAGAAGCTGAAACCGGAGGGCAAAATAGAAGAGGAAAAGGTGAGCAACACAGGAAATGTGTTTAACAGCAGCCAAGGGGACTCAAGTCAGTGTTGTTGAACTTTAGGATAAGAGATATAAGACAGTTAAAGAGGGCTAATCCCATCAGGTGCAACTATACTTAGGGATCTAAGGTAAGTCATGGAGAAAATGGCTATTTAAGCATAAACAGTTTTATTCCTTTTTGGAAAAAACTTTCTGAGATTAAAGTAATAGATTTGAACTGAAAGGTTTGGGGTGATGTTTAAGGGTTACATTTTAGGTGATTTATTGTCCCTTTCTTAAATTAAAAATATATATATCGCCACACGGCTGCCAATCAATATACAAATCAGCACGGCATTTTTCAGAAGATATTAACAATGCTCAATTTCAGCACTCGACGTGATGTCTTTCTTCCAACTAATTATAGGGTTTAAATCATTTGCAAATCAAAGCAGATTGTTTCTGTTCAGCAGCTACTTTCAGTTCACTGTTGCAGACTTTTCTTTGTGTCTGTTTGTTTGTTTTTCAGACTAACACTTCAAAAGAAACAGCAACAGAGGTGACCGTTTCCAAGTGAGTCTCATGTGATGTGCAGTCAGGAGGCGCGAGTGGAAAGGGAGAGGAGGAACGAGAGGGAAAGGACAGAGAGGAGGGATGATGATGAAATACAGCATCGTTTTTTTGCTGCTGAAGTGCTTCTGGAGTCATTTGGTTTAAGGTTTTTTATTGTTTTTTTTGTAGGCACAGTTGTGGTTTTGTGTCGCTGTGGAAAACTAGAAAAGAAAAGTCACGTGACTGCAGTTATCCTCGCAATAAAACTGATATTTTTTTGACATGCACTATAACAGTCTCATGGAAGCTGAACGTTTTTAAAACCAGAAATAATCAGTATTTTAAAATCAATGCTGTAGTGTAAGAAGGTTTGCAATTAATTAATGTTGCTAATGCAGTATTAAGCTTACATTTAGTTCATTCTCTTTATTTAATAGCCACACATCCTATAGAAATTTGGCATTTTCAGGGGATGTTATCAAGAAAAGGGAAAATACATTGTGGAACAAAAGCTTAGAATACCAGAAACTCATCAGCTTAGTAATGGAATCACTGTTAGATTTGCAGTGCCAAGGTTGAGGAGAAAGGGAAGAACTCATCAAAAAAAGACCACCAGCTGCAGGAAGATAAGCATAATTTCCAGATGAGTTTTACAGAGGCATCATTACATGTTCTCTTTTGAAAAGCATTGTTTTGCTCTGTCATTTCATGAGCATTTTAATTACATAAGTTCTATTTTTACTTTTTAGAGAAAAATCATTTGAGTCCCAAATTGAAGACAAATCAAGTCGTTCAGATGAAATCTCGCACCCTAATGTCTCAAAAAAGACTGAAAACACAGACAATGAAGAGTCAGTCTACAGGTTCCGAACAGCAGCTGCACAGTCAGAGGAACCGAGTGGCACAGACAACCAAAGCGATCCAGCAGTAACTGTATTTGATCAAGTTGACAGGGCGGCTAATAAAACTGTTCCAGACCAAAATATACCTCACTTTGAGTTAGAGCCCACTGACTTGTCATCATTCAGAGGGCTGTCAAATGTGGATGTGTGTGCTCTGGAGTTAATAGCATCAGAAGATGAGGAAGTTAACAAACAAGGACCAGCAGTTGCACACGAGGAGCTTGTCGATTCAGGAGAAGAGGAAAATACTGAAGTTGTAGAGCCAGTGGAAGTCATTCAGTATTCTGGCCTAGCTGATGTGGATGTGTGCGCTGCAGAGCTTGAAGGAACAGAGGGAACAATGAAAGGAGCAACTGCTGAGAATGTTACACGTGTTAGTGAAGAAAATCTGAAACACCAGCCGGAGGACATTCTTGTAAAATCGTCAGTGGCTCGAGCTGAAATCACTGAGAACAACCGAGAACAAGCAGAGGATCAGCCAGACAAAGGAAACGAGGAAAGAACAGAGACTGAAGCTTATTCTGGGGAGACTCATGAAAGTGTAGCTCATAGCAGGGGTAGCTTAGATGGTAATGTTATTCCAAAGGAGGATTCTTTGGTTGAAATTAGCTTTGAAGATGTTCCAGAAGCTCAGCAGATTAGTAAGGCTGCGGAGAAACAGCCAGAGGAACAGAGTTCAACAAATGCCTTACAGATGGATGTATTAGAAATGCGAGAGAAGGAAGAGTCAGAGGACACTACTGCAATTCCAACTGGCCACTGTGTTGCTGATACACAAGGCAGCCATAAACATGAAGCTGAAAAGGGAGTTAACAGGGCCAAATGGACAGATGACCTCAATTTAAGTGATGATGATGAAAAGGAAAAAGGTGAGGACACCAGCTCATTAAATCAGCATAGCACAGAGGCAGAAAAAGAGAACCAAGAGTATGAAACCAATCCTGCAATTGAAAATAATGAGCAGCTAAGTGAGGCCATATTTCTCAAGAGTGAAGATTCAGAAAAAGAGACAGGCTCAGATGACCCTGATTTCAAAGAAGGCCACATGACAGATGTGGTTGGAGGAGATATCGAAGAAACTCACAAGAAGGTTTACAGCAAGACAAGGGATCAGGAAATTAATGATGGTGGGGCGGAAAATAATTCATCACAAGCAACCCAGTCAAATACATCAATGGCTAGAATGGGGGCAGAGAGAGAAGTCTTTGAGGAGAGAGCGCAACATCCACCGGAGAACGAGGAGAGTCGGATAACACTTGTATGGTCGCAGCCAGAGGACACAGTGGAGGAAAAAGAGGTCACATCAAAGGAAGGAGAGGAACTTGGAGAGGGGATGACTGACTCTGAAATACAAGAGAAAAGTGCCATGATGCATGAGGAGGAGAAAATCACGCTCCCTCACAGTGCAGATTGGGCTGCTGATGTCCACCAAGGAGAAGAAAGGCTACCTGAGGACACCACAGTGCAAGAGAGTACCGACAAGGTAATCTTGATTCTTTTTAACACTGGGTGTTCACTCCTCCCTTTATCGTTAAAATGTGAAAGCTACTTTGCATCTTAAAGGTATTAATTAATAATTGTACACAGTAAAGACATGACCCTATTAAAAAATTAGCAATAAACTGAGTTTAACACGCGCCCTGGCAGCTAACTTCATGGCCTCCACTTTCTGTTAGCCAGCTGAGGATGACACAATGTTTGACACAGAGATGGCTTTAGCTAGGCTACAGTTTGTTCTGTTTCCATTCCTGTCTCAGGTAGCCTATATAAATAACCTCTGTGAGGACAAGCCTGATCAACAGAGGCCTTCATTTTCTTCTCCCTCGGTGGATCTGGGGGTGGGTGATTGAAAATACCTTCGAAATAGTTCCTTTTCTGGATGACTTATGGTAGTTTGCACTTATACTTTGAATGTCATTATCTCAGCTGAAATCTACAGGAATTTCACATTCAAAGTTAAGCACAATCAGTCTTTTTTTCACATTTGGGCACGCGGAAGAGGCCGTCGGAGGCCTTCACTCCTGCCGCACTCCTCCTGGGAGCCTCCACTGCCTCCACAGATTGAAGCTTGATTCTCTAATCTGTCATCATAAAAGACCAACTAAACAATTTGTCTTGTGAATTAAGCCTGTAATTTTTTTATTGCTGTCACAGTTAGCCCCGTCTGATTTGTCTGGACCAACAGGACTCCAAACACACACGCGCGCACACACACACGCACACAAAGTAGGAGTGTAGGAAGGGGTACTGACTATGTTACTATGGTAACCCCTCACCATCCTGCTCTCTTCATGTCGTCATGGAATTAATAGGAGATGGTGATGCTGATAGTTGCTAGGCACCCTCTGTATCAGTAATCTACCTTTTAATAACAGTTTTAACCAAGTGATTAAACATCAGTTTCTGTATTTGCCTACCTAGCGATGGATTTGACTTTAGCTGAAACACAGCAAAACTGTGGAGTGTATAAATGTAAATCCAGCTGCTCAAGCAGTAACCTAGCAGCTCTCCCCTGTAATGTTGGACTGTTATGCTTTTAACTGTCTATTTACAACTGCCCACAACGAAATTCCTATACATTAATCATCTCAATACTGTGTTAGATGCACTCATGAAAGCAGGATCGACTTCTTAATTCATTCCAGTGAGTATAAATATAAATACCCAGTTTGAGAAAGTTAGCTGATCGATAAAGCAGGTCAGCCCAGTGAAATTAGGCGTTTGCATAACTTAGCATATTGTCTGAATGTGAATGGCAAGCAAACCAGCAGGAGTGAGTTAATGTCAGAGATATAACTCAGATAAATGGATGTTTTCTGTTTCTCCCTCTCTCTCCGTCTTGTCTCTGAGGCTGGCAGAGGAGTGTGGGCGGCTATACCAGCTGGGATCAGAGGGATGGAGAGGGCTGTTAGCTCACTCTGCCTCTAATAAATTTATAACACCTCCTAGTGTAAAATAGCCCAAGATGCTTACACAGTTTTATTTTCACACTATTTGTAGAATTTTCAAAGTCAGCATTTATTGTTTTATGGCCATCTGGTTTACATAGTAATTCCAAGTTTGTCACTTGTTTTTATTTGGGGAGTTTGTTATTGTAACACTGCAACTTGTGTGAATTTTAATGGTGCTTGGTGCATGTGGTAGTCTTTCCTAGTTTGCATCCAGGATGAATTAAGTTGTGGGAAAAACTGTCAAGCTATAAATTGCTGAGAGAGAAATAGAGCACAGTCCAGCCTGTTTCGTTTACTTCAGTCATCAGGTTGTTCTTAGTGAATGTTAAGCTCTGTTACATGTTTGTAACTGTAAAATGAACACAGTAGGTCAGAAACCCTAATGAGACTGAAAAGATGAACACATGCTGTTATGTTTGTAGGAGGTCTCTCTTTCTCTCCCTCCCTTCCTCTTCCTCTCTCAATCGTTCCCTTGCTGCCGCTCTCCCTCTCTCTCCCTCTCACTGTATGTCTCTCCCTCTCACTCTGTGCGTGAGCGGGTGTTACTGAACATACAGTGATTGTTAGTAAGAGCCAGTGAGACATCTGTATTATACCGGAGACTCGTTTAAAGAGAGCTTTTGCTTGGTCCACATAGAAATTCGGGCACAGAAGTCATAGCAGGTCATCTCACCTGAAGACTGAAATCATCTCTGAGAGTAAGAAATGGACTGTCATAACGTAAGTACGAGCTTCAGATGAACTTTTTCAAAAATATTTTTCGATCTATTTTTAGGCACTGATCAGTTTTCCAGGTGGATGCATGTACAGTTATAGTTTGTTAGTTGCCAAATGTGGTTGTCCTCGGATGCACACCGCTGTGTGTGTTTTTCTTTTTGCCTTGAGTGCAGTATATGGTAACCACTGTGGTTTCATGGTCCTCAAATAATGATATTTTTTTTCCACATAAAGGCTTGTTATAAAACTATTTCGAGCTATTTTCATCACATTAAAAGAGAATTTTCACCAGAATATTTCAAATCAATCTGAGTCAGAATAAATCAAAGAGCCCTCGAGGAACTCAATAACAGTAAGACTGAGAAGGTGTGTTGCCAGAAAAATCCAGTGCAGCAGCAACCCTGCACCTCTGCTGCTGTGAAAGATCTGGATTCGGGCTGCTCAGTGAGCAGTCAGACAGAGAGGCTAATGAATGCTGGCTGAACAGGTGGGTGGTCACACTCCTACACTGGAGGGGTTTCACTGGAGACATGATGCACTGCTTCACTGAGGTAGTGGGATGACAGTGGGATCATTCTGTGGGCTGCCTTTGTGTGAAATGTCAGTCTGTTACCATAAGCGAAGCACGGGGTGTAGCTGATATGCGTTTGCCACACGATTTGAATTGGTGTTTACATAACTCGTCGACAGCTTTGGCACTCTTCCACTGACAGTTTGTGACAAGCCAGAATTTCCACCCACCCTATGTTTCCTTTGGGACAGTGGATTCTGTACTTTTAGTGTCTGAACGAGAGGCTGCTGTGACTGCGACGCTTTCGCTGGGTCATCCTTTTTTTTTTTTTTTTACGCTGAATGCGGCAGAATTACAAGTTTATCTTTTCTTTGAAAGGTGACTTCTAACTTCACTTAAGCTTTGCTTGATGAAACTACAGTTATCCACAAACATTAAACTACATTTTCATCAATTTTGTGCATTGCTTTATGTTTTGTGATATGAGAGATAATGGCTTTTCCAGGCTAAACGATGAAATCAGCAGTATTATATGCTGTATGTGACAAGAGGGGAAAGAGTGAGGAAAAAGCGGGCCATTGACCTCCTAAGAGCCCCAGTGAAGTTGTGTAACAAGAATGAACAAGTTGCTTGCTGTCAAAAAAGACAGTGCAACCTATATGGTTAACTTTACAAAATATGGTCCTGCAATCTGTTATGAACATGAGATTATCCCACCAGTGTTTCATGAAGAAAAACATGAAATCTGTTCACTCATACTTTGTGGTCCTCTACACAGGAGGAGTGCAGCCGGCCCCAGGAGGAGGAGGACATAATGGACATCCCCCTGGATGATCCCGAAGCCAACAGGGCTGCTGCTAAGATTCAGGCTGGCTTTCGTGGCCACATGACTCGCAAGAAGCTGAAGCCAGAGGACAAAACAGAAGGGGAGGAGGTGAGCATCACTGGGGATGTGTTCAACAGGTCAGTGGTGTAGAATCTAGGGATAAGACTTTAAAGGTAGCCAGCCCCAAAAGGAGTGAAATAAGGTAAGAGAACAGGTAAATTTATGAGGAAAAAAATTACAGTACTCGGAAAAACAAGACTTTTTCTTTATCACTTTGCAGATTCGTGTCAAACTTGTCACACCACACACTGCTGTAAATGACCTGATTATGTCATAGCCTAATTTGTAATCGAAATAACGAAATTTTACATTTTTGCTGTGAATTGCACAGCTTGTTCAACGGCAAAATGGCATGATGAAGGGATGAAGCCGGATCTAATCCAGTTTTTTTAATCGATTTTTTTTTTCTTTAATTCAAAACTTTGTCCTCCTCTTTTTTTAGAAGGTATAATCTTGGAAATATTCAATATTATCCAAGGGGAATAAGACCTTGTAACATAACAGTGACACTAAAGTGCCATTTTAGTAAACTGTCTCTTGAGTCTTGCAGTTAAAGCAATTTAATATTCTCCAAATGATAAGCAAGCAAATTTTAGGCTTACTGTTAAATAATTTAGCACAGTTTGATGTTTTAGGGATGTTCCAAATGCTGCATAATGCAGGAACACGAGCCATTTTTTCCCCATTTACACAGCAGGAAAAGAATCCATTTAAATTGTATACATAATTAAATACAACTATTAGAGCCCTTTGAGGCTCAAACCAAGTGTGATTAATGAAATACATATCTGACTCATTTAGCAACAGATGATTGACTCTTTGAATTATTTTTTTCTGCTACATGAATCTCTTTCCAGATTTACCGTGAACGCGCCAGTGATAAAAGACTTTAATCCGAGTTCAGTTTAGTTTCAAAAATGTCAAGCTACATTGTCACAACAGATGCTTTTTTTTTTCTTTCTTTTTTTTGTAAGCAACTGGAGAAGTGTGAAGACTTGTTCTGTTTCAGCTCGAGCACACGCTGCATTTAGATGGATTTTCTGCCTTCTGCAAACCAAGATCAAAGATAAAAACAGTAAAAGTTAAACTCCCGAATCTGCACATCTGCGTTCCTTCAAATCATAGTTTGTCTTTTTAAATCTGGACCACTGGAAACTTTTTGAAGATATAAAACTTTTGAATCCTAGCTCTCAAAATGCCACTTTTTTCCCCCTGTGAGACAAAAGAGCTTTTTCTTTGGGGATGAGGTTGACACAAGGTGTCTACGTCAGTGATTCTTCCTAACCCAGTTGCTGGCTGCCTTGTATCCTTATGTAGGAGAAGTATTTATAGCTTCAGGTGCATTAGGTACACTATATGCTTTAAAGGGCCAAGCAGAATTAATGGGCCTGTCGTACTGGAACCAAGCGTCACAAGCACCTCCCACAGGGGCAGACCCCCTTTTTTACAGCTGAAGTGCTCGTCAGTTTTATCGGCCATGATAAGGAATCAAGTTCTAAGCGTTGCATTATCTCTTTAAAATTAAACATATATTTTAATCATATTTGTTATATATATTCATCGTAAGAGTCATATTTCTTGGAAATGAACCGCCCTTAAATAGAAACTCAGTTTAAAGTTTCCTTCAAGTCCTATACGGTGCATAACTGCCATGCCGGTTTCTGTTTTTAGAGACAGGAAGATCGGGGGCAGTAGAGAGAGACGACACATCTGTGCCAGAGCAGTGACACCCCTGTCCCGACCTGGATGAAGAGAAAGAGGCAAAGCAAGGTAGTGAGAGACAGCCCGCATACGCTGGCTAGGCTGGCTTTCAGGCAGACCTTTTTACCCCAGGAGTCTTTTTTCAACACAAATTAGCAGTAGAAAATGAACAGTTTTGAGGGTGTGTTATGTGAATCTTTTTTCCCCTTCTCTTTTTTTTTTTTGTGAACTTTAACACTCCTTCTCTGCTTCTTCAGCAGCCTCATCAGTACGGATGTCTTTGACCCAGAATTTGCAACTCACTGCATGTACTTGTGAAACTTCTGGTAGTGTGCTAGTTTTTAGACGATGATCTGTGAAAGTGAAAATGAATGTCCTCTAAATGCTAAACAGAGCTTTTTTTTTCCTTTCTTTCTTTTTTTTATGGATGGATCACTTCATATGCTCTGTGTGTAAACCTCGTACGCATCACGTTGGGTGATTAGTGGCTTAAAAAGACTTCTTATTTTGCATTGTTTCCTGATGTGCTTGTATCTTGACAGTTCTTGACCTATTTGACTTGCTTACAAGACTGATTAAAACATCAAAAGAAAAGTAGCTATGTATGTTCTATTTGTTTATCCTTTTGGTCACATGGTTAGTGAAATCGTTCTTTCCACATTTCCAAGCATTTTCTATAAATCTGATCTTCCAGAACAGTACGCATGCAGTAATTTACACTCCTCTTTATTTGTTTCTCCAGATGCATTTGGTACAGCTTTAAATAATAACACACTGGTTCAGTATGCTCTGTTGTTGTGTTGGTGGGATTTACTTGTTTGACTTCTGTTAAATCGGGTGTGTAGAAATCCTTTGTCCCTGTATGCAGAGGCTTCATGCTTAAAAAAAAAAAAACACAAAAAAACTGAATAGTACCTTGCTGAACTTCGGTGTAGAGACGTGGCATTACACTAATAAATCCACCTTAAATATTCAGTGAGATGTCTGCTTTAAAGTGTCTGTCACCTCAGTCTTTGTCCGTGAATTAAATCCTTGATATTTTTGGTGTTTTTTGTAAACATTACAGGAGCCAAAGCAGCTCATTTTTCTGTGGAACATAAGCAAGGCTGGCAATTAAAAGCAGTTTCAGTGAAGCTGAAATAGTGTTCTAACAACAACTCTAATGAATGATTAACACAAAACTCTTTTGTACTAAAAATGTTTTTTTAGATGTTCAGATCATGTAAATCCACCAGCAGTTGCCTTGTCATAAACACTCTCTGTGTATATCCGTTTTACATTACATGCCAAAATCACAAAAGAATAACACAATTTTGCTTCATCTGCCGAGGCAGTCTTGTTCACTTTATGAGAAACAGGATAGAGCATCTTCAGTCTCCCGGTGCACCCACTCAGAACACCCACACACATCTGAGCCACACAGCGAACTGCACAAACTCAAACGGCACACACGCATTCTCAAACAGGAAAAACACGAGCCGTACTTCATCACGCAGATCCCGTTAAAGTCACTTATTGTCGCTCGCACGTCGCCAGCTGCAGAGGTGGAACAGCCAGCGCCTTTGCTTGCGGCGGTTTTTCGCAAAGGCAGAGCGCAAACACTTCCTTCTCAAGCTGACTTTCCTCCTCTCAGCCGCAAATCTCATGAACATCCTCTACGGCTTTTATATGGACCTGTTCTTTCTTTTCTCCTACTCAGTCCCAGAGGTGCCATGGCCACGTTCTCCTGTCTCTTTAATGACTGTGGGTGAACAATCAATATCCTGCACACCTCCAAACATAGCACAACACCCACTTCGTGCTGTAGATTGAATTCTGAAGGTGATGGAAAAGACAGTTTTACAAAAAAAAAAAAAGAGAGAGACATGAGCTGGAAAATCATGTGAGGATATTAATACATCATCATGTGAGAGCCAGATTTAAACACACTAAAGAATAATATTTTCTTCTCTTCGCAGCTTGCACTTAACTAAAGCTGACCCGGACCATTTTAAGAGTAAATCACGAGAAAGATTTGCTTGGTTAGTTCATTTTCTTCCTCAGTCTGTCAGTGTGCAAAGATTTCTGGTCTCCTGGGTGATAATTAGAGAAGAATAAGCCAGGACAAACAGCAGGGGGCGTAATTATCCTCTTTCCAGTGGTTATGACTGCCCTCGCCATCTTAGGAGAGACCATGTTTTCTGAGTAGGATACACAAGTGGGCAGTGTGCAGAAAATATGAGCTTTATTTCTACATCTGCACAAATATCAGCTAATAGGAGATGTTGTTAAATGCAAGAATCCCAGATTTCAAAAGATATGAGTATCATTTGTATCATGTATGCACTGTGTTGCATCTGCATGTGTGGGGATGACATCAGTCTTAATGGGGTCTAAAAGTGACAATAGCTTCTGTTATGACACATTCAGCCAAACTAACTGAGACACACAGGCTCGGTCTGTTTCTAGTCCCCTCTTCGCTCAGCTGACTGGAAATTGTCCCCCTTGATTTAGAGCCTGTAAGAAGATGAGAGGAAATGGGAGGTGTTTCTTTTAGAGAGGGCAGAGGTGGAGGGGAGAGGTTCGACTTTGATGGCTCACTACACAGGAGTACCAGCCCTGTGAGAGTGGTAGTCAACAGCAGCTGTTCCCACAGTCCTGGAAGGTTTTGTTGTTGTTTTTTTCTTCTTCCTATCAACGCAGGCTTCCTCCTCTGCATAAAACATCCCTTTGTTGTCAAACAAAATGCTCCAAAAAAAACTCCTGACAAAAGACTTTTAGAAGGTGGGAGAGATGATTTATAATGCAACTGACTCATCAGTGCACACAAACAAATAAAGAAAAAAAAACAGAAAACAGACTGATCAAACATACGGGGATTTCACACATGGCAGCGTGTCTGCTGTAATAAAAAGTGACTGCCAAACTTCCCAACTGATATTAGAGCTCCATGGAAACTGGCAGTCAGAGGAAGGATCTAAAGCAACAGAACTATTGAATTTTGACTTTTGTTGCATTGTCACATGTACTTTTTACCTCACATGTAAGATTCCCATTTTGATTTTCACATGCATTTGGATTTATGAAAAGTTTAGCATCACTTCCAATAATTTAGTTATCTTCTCTCTAAGCTTTGCCTCCGGCTCCTGACTTCTTCTCATATGTCACTTTGCTACTCTGGTGCAGTTTTGACTCCACCTAGAGGACAAAGCAGGTACAAAACCTCTCTATACTTGCTCTTCGTTTGCTGCTATTACTATGAATGTCTTGTACATAGCATCGTGCACCTGACACAGTAGTGCGTAAAAACCAGAAGCAAAATACCTAAAAGGCTCCGTGTGATTGGTTTGGTGGTCAAGCAGCAAATTGTGTGTTTACTGTGAGGCTCCAGTCCAGAGAGGAGTTTGAACAATGCCACAAAAATAGGCCAAAGAGGGGGGGAAATGAGTTGTTTTTCAAACTCAGACATTTCCGAGCTTTAAGTAGATTCCAGAAGCTCTAAGGAACCTACTTAAAGCTCAGAAATGCTTCTGGCTGAATTAAGTAGTCCTTTCCAGCGTGAATTTCTTTCCAAAGTAGCTGAACTCGACATTGAATTGCTTTTTGTGTAGTTAAAAGAATATAAAAACTTTTAGAAAATAGCAGACGATCTACTAAAAGCAGAGTTTCTGTTAACTACTTTTTGAAAGGGAAGAGGGGAGCTCGTCTAAACTATGTGTCATGAACACACACATGCAAACACACACATACACACAGTTGGCTGTTGTTGGCAGTGAGTGGGGTGCTGTGTGGAGAGTGGGGCTCAGTGTGACCAGGCAGAGGCCAGTGTTGCAGGCAGGCAGGCGGTGGATAGTGTTGAGCGGCAGAGACGTGCCCAGGGTGGATAAACCATGCTCACTAAGTGGGAGAAAGACTCTGCCCAGGACACAAGATGAAGGTGGAGAGGAAACCCTCCTCTAGAGACGGCAGTTTCGCTGACATTCCTCCTCTGCTGAAGCTCCTTGGCCTCCTCGTCTTTGTCCTTTCAGGTAAGTCCAAGTCTTTGTTTGACTATTAACAGAAAAAAGAGGGTAATGATCTGCAGGCTGCTTTGCTGAAGGAATGTAAATAGTAAAATGAATGCAAATAACAGCCTGAGTGTGCCAATTCACAATAATTATCATTTAGTTCACATCTTTATTTCAGATTTATATTATTTGATAGCCTTTAAAACCAAGTCTTTCACACCGACTCTTTTTGAAGCAAAGTTAATCCCAGTTAATTTAGACGCTGATGCTTTTATTTTTGTCCTTGCACTTTGTGAGGTTGGCAGCACAATGGATTTGTTCTAGGGTGGTGCTCGTTATTGGGCTCCCATTTAAAGCTCAAAGGAGCATGGAGAGGCCATTGAAGGCGTGCGAGGAGGGGATGTCTAGGTTAAGTGTGATGATAAAGAGTTTTGTGGAGAGCTGTTGAACTGGGCAGGGCCTTCTCCTGAGTGTGTGGGTAGTTTCAGATGAGGAAATGATGACCAAGTGTCAAAAGTTTACAGTACGGTGAGTTTGGTTTTAAAAGGTTTGGATTGATTTCTCAGCTGTACCAGTTTACCCAAAGCAGGCGAGTTTGGTGGAATCACTGAATCCTGTGTCCATCTCCAACTTCACCACTGACAAAGAATTTCTCTCTCTAACCCTCCCTCACTCTTTTCAAGGGAGGAAACTAGTCTCAACAATCATGCCCTTTGTCTTATTGCCTTGGCAACCCCTGTCAGGCAGACCAAATGGTTACCACGGCAATGAGGCGATGCCTTGCTAACTGCCTTTCTGCAAGAATGGTCGCTCTCTCTCTCTCCCTCTTTTCCCCTCTCTCTTCTCTGTCGCTCTCATAGGTTGATCTCTCCATCACTGAGCCAGAACAGTAGGATGCCCCTCATGGGCCCGAAGCCACTGTTCAGACCTGCATGTGTCCAGCTACAGCTGATTTACAGGAACTCCACTGTGGACATAATGGCTTTGCTATGTTTGGTTTCCAAGACAGGGTTTCTTAAAAAAGCTGAAATGTGGCTCACGCTATATTTCCTTATTCCAATGTCCCTGTGGGGGTGGAGGATAGCTGGGGTGCACAAATCAAAATTAGTGTATTACTTGTTCACTCCAGGAGATTATGAGGAATTCTTGAGAAGGAGGGTGGGGTTCACAGAAACAGGGTAGTAATCAAGACATGAACACTGAAGTAAAACCAGCATGTGTGTATTCAGTAAAACTAAAATGTGCCAACCTTTTGATCGTTAAGAGAGAGAAGAAAAAAGTGAAAGTTAAAAAAAAACATGTCAGAAATGTTATTAAAGGATTTATTGCCCACATTTAAGTCATCGGTCATGTAAAAGCGATTCTTTTTCACATAAAAGAGCAAAAAGGGTTTCGACACTCGAGAGAAAAGCACTTGCTATCTCTATTTCAAGGCGGCCTCTGCACATTTAGGTCAAATGCATTTAAATCCTTACAATCTCCTCTTGTATTCTAGCGGCGTAACACGACTGCAGTGATCACAAAAGTTTCCAGTACAAATAGATGCTCTTAGACACTTTAAACTACTTCACTTTAAGAACTGCAGGTTTTACAATATTTGGCAGATTTGCATTTGCAGGTAAAATTTTAACTCAAATACATATGTATAAAATATCAGGGTGATCCAGTAGGAGAGCAGCTTTGGAGTATACCACATAGGCGCAAATGCCAACAGCTGTGAGTTCTTGGTTTGATTTCTGGCAAAGTGGACATTGCTACATGGCACTCCCTGTAATTTAATAGGTTTTACAGCTTTAGGTACTGATAAAGAGCTTTTCCAAGGTAAATACGTAACATAGTGTGCAAAAACATTTTTACACAGGATTTTTTACAATATGAAAAAAAGGAAAAAGCAGAAATCTTTTATATGACTTAACAAAATCTTTCTGTTTTATACTTCCAGGGTAGTCTGGGGCTCTGGGCAATGAGCTGCCATTACTGTTTCTGTCATTTTGAACATTTATGACTTACTTCAAGCCTCAAATGTGACAGATATCTTTCTTTTACTACAAAAGCATTTCTACATAATGTGGAAAAAGAGCTGTGCTGGTTAAACTGCACTTGTTTTTATTATATTAAAATATTTTATGGATTAAATGTGTAGTTAAATCTTCTTTACACTGACGGAATGAGGAGTTTTGCTGGTCCAGCTGACTTGAGAATAAAGTGATGGTGTATGTGGCCCACAGTGGAGAATAAGTTTCACATCCCTGCTCTAGAGAGGAAGAGGAAGCATTCATCTGTAGCTACATTTGTGATGAATGGTCTAAATTTTCTTTCTTGTTCTTCTTTTGTCGGAAATAATTCCTTGCATCATAATTTATATAAAAGCTGTGGCTTCAGCCTACACCTTTTTGGTTTGTCATTTTTTTCATCATGTATTTCTAGCAATATAAATGAACTGAACAGGGATAAAGATAAAGATTCAAAATGAATCAAAGGAAAACATTTGAGTAAAATACCCGTGTTGCACTGTAACTGTGTATTGCATGTGACTATTTGCGTTTGCCTAGTAGTATCATTTAGTGCATTTTTTTTTTCATTTGTTAGCTTGTTTTGCATAATTTCCACATGTATTTCCAATCACTGGCAGAGCATCATTGCCTCACACTGTCTTTACACACCTCTATATTTGCTCATCAGTTTAAGACCTCACCATTGTGTCTTTCCCCCCCTTTTTTTTTTTTTTATAACAGGTGAGGTGTCAGGAGTGAATGTCACAAGCCAAACCCAGGTGGTGAGAGGAACGGTGGGCAAAGAAGCCCTTTTGTCAGTCAGCTACTCGAGCAGCAGCACAGACAAGCCTGTTGTTAAGTGGCAGCTAAAGAAGGACAAAGTGAAACCGATCACTGTCGTGCAGTCCATAGGGACGGACATCATTGGAAACCTGAGGCCCGAGTATCGCAACCGCATCCTGGTGTTTGAGAATGGCTCGCTGCTGCTTCACAACCTGCAGCTGTCGGATGAAGGGGTGTACGAAGTGGAAATCTCCATCACAGATGACACCTTCACTGGAGAGCGCTACATTCAGCTCACAGTGGACGGTAAGCAGAGTTACTCTCGTTTCTATAGCCAAGTTTACTCGTGTTTCAAAACATCTGAGCAACAAGAGCAGAGCACTGGAAGATGAGTTAGGACCTATAAAATTTAATACAGGTTGAAAATGAAATTTCCTGTCCAGAGAACGTCATTTCAATCTCATTCACCTCTGTATCTTCTGCCCTGTCCTTCTTCCCAGTTCCTATATCCAAGCCTTACATCCAGATGATGGCGTCTTCTGTCCTGGAGTACAGCGAGCACTTCAACCTCCACTGTTCCCACGATAATGGCACAAAGCCTGTCTACAGTTGGCTGAAGGGAGGCAAAGTGCTGACGAATGACTCGCGTCTGCTGCTTTCGCATGACCAAAAGGTGCTGACCATCTCACGGGTTCTGATGTCAGACGATGACATTTACGCCTGCACAGTGGAGAACCCCATCAGCAACACGAAGAGCAGTCCTGTCAGGCTCACTGTCTACAGTAGGTGGCAAGTTACGCTGGTAGGAACTCAAAAGACACGTGTTTACATAAAAGAGAGGGGGGTGGGGGGTATGGGTGATAACATTTAATAATAGTTGAACAGAGCTGGAAGAAGCATTAAGAAGTATTATCTATGCAGCAGTATGGCAGTGTAAAGATTTTGCATTAAGACACAAGTATATACCGGTACATGCAGTAATGTGCAAAAGTACCATTTCTCTATATTTTGCTAATAGAAGGAGAAATCAACGATTTCTTAAAATATGTCCAAACACAAAAGTGCAGAATATAAGGCAAAAACAGTACATTTCTAATTCTACTGCAACCATCTGCACCACCGTCATACAGGCTGTTGTTGATCATTTGCAGTGCTGTCCTAGTCACAAGCGGATATATTTATTTTATTTATATCACGCACTACTGCACTACACATAGGTTTAAATTTCTCTGTTCCCTAGAGCGTCCTTCATCTTTCTTAAATCTTCTCTACAGTAAATTGAGAGAGAGAGACAGTATTTTGATTCTCCTGTATGTTGTGTACATGTCAAAAATTATTAATAAAAATCTTTGAATCTTGAATGTTTTAATCTTGAAAAAGCTTGGCAGTCAAAATTTGGTATCTTGTCATTTCTTTAATTAGTCTTCAGGAATAGTTCTCCAGGCTTCTTCGTGGACATTCAAAGCTCTTGAATGTTGGCGACCTTCTGTTGAGTTCCCTGTCAAGATGATCCCACAATAACAATAATAACCTCAATAAGATTACTCTAGAAACTCACAGTTGTACCTCTCTGCTGACTCCTTCTGTAGATACTGAGCCAAAGATGTGAAATTTGGCTTCATGACAGCCACCCTTTCCCTGCGACTCATTTCTGATGAGACTTCAGTGAACAGTAGATGGATCAGCTGAAGGGTTAGATGCATCTGTTAGGTCCTGTGTCAGGACTTTTCTGGATGTTTTTTAAATTCTTAAAGATGTGACTTTCAGATACTGTTCATCTGCTGTAGATTGTTTGTTTGTTCAGCTCATAGCTCTAGGAATTACCTTATTGGTGCAAAAATTTTATTTAATGGCAGTCGGACTGCGTAATCTTTGGTATTTTCATAAATTTGGCAAAAAATATAGGAACAAATGATGTGTTTTTGTGACCGGCTAGTAACCTAAAGTTAGTACCTAAATACCTAAAGATGCACTTTAAAATTGGTTCCTTGCTATGTCGTCTGTTATGTGTATATACAACTGTGGTTGATTGATTGATCGATTGATTCAGAGATCAGTGTTAAGTGGCTTAAAAGAAAAAGAAGAAGAAAATAACATTCAGGCCAGGTCAGAGAATTGGACTAACAGTGAAAAAGCCTGTAAACGTAAATGTAGCCTGTAAAACAAATAGCCTGTAAACTGCATTTATGTTGTAGCTGGTTAAACTGGAATCAGTGTAAATTCTACTTACTGCAGGGCAGCATAATCTTTAAAAATCCTTTAAATTAATTTGAATGATAGCTTTATATGTTAAGGTAACTATGCACAGTAAATTTCTTCTCATTATTCACAAACCCTCCATCTGTAGGAGCTAGCAGGAGCAATTATCATCTCATGCTGACCCATACACAAACATGCTGGCCTCTCAAACAATGTTGTTTACAACAAGTGCAAATCCAGGCTGTGATTGTAACAGAGTTGGCTCAGAGTGCCTGTTACTGGGCGCCAGTGAAGAGCCGCATGTCAGGCTGAGAGGGAGCAAGAGAGGGAGAGGCAGTCTAATCCAATGAATGGACGGTTATTTATGAGGAGGGAGAAGGAAAAAACACAGGCAGGTGGGAGGACGCTGTGCTTCAGTGGACCTCAGTAATCCTGACTTCATTATTGCTGTACTGTGATGTTCTGCACGAGGAGACAGCTTTAGGCTTTCAAACGACTCTGTTTCCTCTGCTTGCATAGTTTCATAGTACAGAGTTTGAAAGGGATAACCGTAATGAGCTACTTCAATGCAACTATTCATGCCAGCACACTCAATCTACACTTTTTGCCATATTCATATTCTTTTTTGTGGTTATATTCGTAAACAATTGTTTTCATTTTGTGGCTTTTTTAGTTGTGACTTCTCTTTGGACGCTGTCGCTTTTTGAGAGAGTGAGAGCGGTGCCACAGCCCAGCATCACAGTGGAGCAGTTGCTGTTGGCAGTTTGAGACGAAGTGGGGCATGGAAATATTGCATACGCTTCCTGTATAAATAAGGGAGTTGTTTTTGTTAAGCAACCTGAGTTGGTTAATCAACTCACTCATTTCAATAAATCATGAGCTCATGATTGCTATACCATCCACCTGGATTACATCGTCAGAAGTTCCACCCCCTCTATCTAATGAAGCACTGGCACAGGAGCTTAAGTGCCTCAGATTCAAAACTGTGAGTTTAGGGTGTAGGGACTCCAAACTTAAACGCCTTTAGAATAATTTCAAGATAGTTAGACTTCACTAATGTTTCTTATTTTCAGTTTTTTCGTGTCTGCTTTTCTTCCTTTTCTCAATTGCTAAATTTAAAGGTGACCTCTTTAAATATAAATTTGGGGGAGGGATGCACAGAATAGAGCTTTGATTACAGAACTTGAAGACAAAAGATGCTAGATTTATTTTTTCTACAAGAAACCCACAGTGATAATTTTATGGAAATAGAGTGGAGTGGAGTTTCTGCTGGGCACAGCAATGTATTTTTAACTATGGAACAAATTTCTGCGAAGGGGTCGGTATTTTATTTTTGGCCCACTTTGGACATACAGCTTTTTGGCAAGTACAGAACATATTAATGGTAGAATTTTACAAGTAAAAGCAGAAATTCAAGGTGTTATCATCATGATCTCTGGAGATCAAAGAAAAATGGGTTTCAATCTCTAATTACACGGTGGGAGGAAGGGAGAGCTCAAATCAAAGATATCTGTCAGCGATACACTTATAGATCTACTGATAACATTAGGAGGGTAATTCAGAAACAGCAACAGGAAGAACAGTGTTTCCAATCAGTCAGTCAGAATAGTCAGCAGGATTTATTGTATCATAAAAAGATGGAATTAAGTTATTTTCTTCAGGAGAGCACTAAAGGGGCTCTAATTCAAGCTCGCTTTACCAAGCTTAAGGACATGGATGTACCAACAACATTCTTTTTCACTTGGAGAGGTCAGCAAGTCACAATGAATCCAGCAGATTCAGTAGAGACTACCGTTGCTGTTTTGTGGAGAACACTGACTCTTTTATGCATCGAATATAAAACAAATTTCAAAGGTGTTATCTAACAGACTTTTAAGTTCCGGAAGATAAGTCATATTGTGTCCCAGCCAGATCTATGTTAGAAAATGTATTTATTATGAGAGATATATTTAATGTCTGCAAGACATATGACCTAAATGTGGGGATTGTGAAAGCTAGAGTAAATGGTTTTACTTTATTGGTGGGTAAATGGTGTACAGTTGACATTCCAACCCTGCCAGGAAATTTATGCTTGGGAAGGAATGTAATAGGAATGGTGGGGCAGGGATAACTCGGTAGGTAGAGTGGTCCCCCCCATGCTTGGAAGGTCGGTGGTTCGAATCCACTAAATGGCTACCTGAGGTACCCCTGAGCAAGGCACCGTCCCTGTACACTGCTCCCCGGGCGCTGGATTGGTGGCTGCCCACTGCTTCACTGAGTGAATGGGTTTAATGCAGAGATCAATAAAGTTTACATCTTTATTCTTATTAAAGCATTTATAGGTAATGAACATTTTCAGAAACAGAACTGGAACGGGGTGCAGGAGAAAGGTTGTCTAAATGGAAATGACTGCTACTCCGGCTGTCCGACACAGAAAGAGCTCTGGTTGCCAACAATCTGGTTGCCTCATCCTTGTGGCACAGGCTTCGTGATGGCCTCACCTGCTGGGCTCACTGAAGATGTCCAGCATCTTATTGTGAATTTCTTCTGTTCTAGGCGGCACTGGCTAAAGGCACCTCTTTACTCTTTCTGTGTCAAAGGAAGGACAAGGACCCCCTTTGACACAAGACTGGCCAAGACTGCTGCATTCAGATTGCAAACTGCTCAGAAGCTGCTTTATGGATGCATTGGAAAGGATGTGCAACGTTACCAACATCAAGTCCGTTAGAATCTTAAAAAGGATTCTGGAAGAAGTCAGGGAGTCCCTTACCTGTGCCGCTGAGAGTGTTTGCTGAAAACCGTGCTCTAGCTGACCAGTGGAATTATGAGTACATATTTCCAAGACTTTCAGTCACCCCAGCTTTTGATAGTTGGTGTGAGGAGTGTGAACCGCTTCTTTCTTTGAGAACACCTGCATCAGGTGTTCTCACTCCATGTGGGAAGAAGTATCTGTATCAAAGTTGTGTAAAGGTGCTGAATATGTGCTCTCTGGCTGGTGTTAGAGAGTCGAGGAAAATGCAGGTTTTTGCTTCAGACCTTACCCCTAAAGGCAGATGGAGGGTCCTGTATAAGCCACCTGTAGAAAAACACGTTGGCGACCTTCGGTGGAGGATGGATCGATAGCTACAAACAGGCTCAGAGCTGCATGACGAGTGAAAGTGGAGCATGCCTTATAGTGTTACTTGTAATTTACAGATGTTTACAGATTTGTGACGTGTTAGAAATGTTTTATGTTCACTGGGGGAAGATCAGGAACTAATGTAGCATTTTTAGATTATATTACTACTCTTTGTATAGTTTTACAAGTGCACAAGGATTTAAGTGTGTGCATGTGTGTTTTAAGCTCTTTCCTTCTTTCCTCTTATTTTCTTTCTGGCTTTCTTCTCTGCCTCTGTATCACCTTGGTTTAGGACGGAGCTCGCTATACATCATCCTGTCCACTGGGGGCATATTCCTCCTGATCACCCTGGTGACAGTGTGTGCCTGCTGGAAACCTTCCAAGTGAGACCTTTTCTTTTTGTTCCCCCCCTCCCAGTCTTTTTTCTTTCCCCTGCTGCTCTGTTTCTTCCTCTCCTTCTTTCTTCCCCCCCCCCCTCTTTCTCTCATTGGCTTTGATAGTGCACTTGAACATGTGGCTAGAATCTCAAGCAGCTCCACAGTCTCTAGACATTTGGTGGGAAAATAGTACAAAACTGTGATCTGCAGTATATATAAAGGCGTCTTTTAAATCAGTTGATTGTTTTCTTGTTTTGTTTTGTTGATTTATTTTGCTTTAGGAAGAAGCACAGACCTGTCCCCCAAAGAGCTCCCGTGTATGTGGAGCAAAGTGAAAATGGCCATGATGGTGAGCAGCAGTTATAGTTCGCAGTCTATTAATTGTGTACAGCACTTTCATGATGTTTGCATCACACTGTAGGCTAATATTTAAATTGTAACAGTCAGGATTAACATTGCATATTACGAAGTTAAAGCTAAAAAAAAACTGGGACTGCATAATAATACTCATACATCTTTTACAGTTGATGTTGTACCCAAACCATCTACACTTGGTCGAAGGAGTCCTATGCCTCTTTACGTTCTCAATGAAGATGTAAGTCCTTCTTTCATCTGGGGAAAAACCTTTCCAGCAGCTCTGCTACTAAACTGTCAGTTGGTTAATAATAATTACAACCTCGTACAGTCACGACTATGAACATAGTCCAGCTGATGTTCTGCTACAAACTATGTCTTGATTACATGAGAATCACCGATGAAAGCCCACAGCTGTCACACATGTGTCATCATCTTATTTCAGGAGAGCCTGGAGCGACTGGAAGAATGCTCTGGCAATGCTATGAGCCAATCAGAAACGAGTCTCCCCGCTACCTACGCTTCAGTCCCGCCTCCTTCCTCCCACAGAACTGATCGACCAATCTGGTCCACCCCACGCAGATACCCTCGCAGCTCCTCTCCACTCGCACAACCACTTCCACAACCCCTTCCAGGTTCCTCCCTACGCCCTGTCCGCTCCCCTGCTCACTCCCCGGGCTCATCTCCACGCAGTTTCAGTCCTGTGAGAAAGGTCCGTCCTCCTGTAGGCATCCCAACCGGCCACCTGCCTGTGGAGGTGGAATGTGCAGACACCAGCGATCAGACTCACACCCCACCACAGCACTGACAGCTACTCATGTTATGTGATGTACATGTATAGTTTGTTGGTTGTGTTCGGCCATGAGAATAATGGATCTGATGCACTAGGGTAATAGATGAGTTCACTTTCAGCTAACTTTCTGTCTTCCATTATTTATCATCTATTTCTCTGTGGCTATGCACAGTGTTTCTCTGGTCCTTTCAAAATATATCCTCTCACAGGAAAAGTTATATCCTGTCCACCAGCATGTAGTATATAATGTATATGATGCTGAGACATTAAAGAGTTTCTGGGTCTGATATATATTTTGCTCCTTGTTGAGTTATTATTGGGAAGTTTAAGATGTGACTGTACAGTTTTTGTTTGTTGTTATTTTTCTTTAGTCAGTTCAAAGCACACCCTGTATCCTTATGCCACATTAGGTCACTGTGTAACTAAGGTAATAAAAATTATTTAAATAATTTGTAGTTTGTCATTAAGCGATCCTTTTATTTCTATCAAAATCATAACTGCTACAGATGTTCACTCTTCTTTTATGTCTTGCCTGATATCTACATAAACACTTTATTGTTATGCTGGCTACACACGGCACAGAAGAAATAAAGACACACCTTCCTCTTTGTCTTTGTAAGGTAGCTGAACTCGATGTACCGTTCTGAATATTAAGTGCAATACTTGTCTGCTCCATTAGGTGTCACTCAAACATTTCCTTGAATACTTGAGTTTTATGCACTCTGGCAGGAAACAATTTAAATAGTACAGATTTACATCTAACTGTATTTTATATGATCTGTTTTTCATGATAGTTTGCTTTTTTTTAATCTTTGTGGGTTTTTTGTTTGTTTGTTTGTTTGACAAACTCATGAAGACTATTTTGCCCCTTTGTTTTGCCTAATATTGGCAAGTGCAGGTGGTACAGTGACAGCGGCCTTTGTTTAACCCATAACTATATCTGCTTCAGGTATGAATAATATGAGCTAACTGACTTTAAAATGAGCTATTTCAAAAAGGAACTTTTAATTTATGTAACATAAATCATATTTTCCTTGAACCATTTGTATCATATTTACCCTTTGACTCTCACTTTGAATAGGTGAAGGCTGCATTACAGACAGGCATGCAACATACATGTACAGAATAGCCACGGGAAGCTTCACCAACGCTGTGAGTTCAACAGATGTGATGATGCTTTTAGTTAGATGCACTTTGCAAGATTTACTTATAAAGGTAAAAGGTCTGAAAGGAGAAAATGAATTTTTGATCCTGGTGATGAGACTCGCACACACAGAATAAGCGGATGTGAGTTTGTGAAAGTGTCTACAAACACATGCAAACAAAGTATCCCGGTTTATCACTATTATCAAGATAATGTGTTCCCTTCAGAGGTCCAGCTGGACATCTTTTGTCATGAAAATCTGCATGATTTTACTGATTGCTTTTGAACTGTACCTTCCCTCACTGAAGGTGTGAGTATTACGGTTGCATAAGCGAATCAGGGGCCGCCTGTTTTGATCTGGGCTTCGTGGTCTTTGTTCTGTTTGAAACACCATTTATCACTTAGCAGGCAGGCTCATGAATACACATGCATCATGGGATTACGCAGCGAGAAGAATACATGTGCATAATCACATGTGTGTTACAGTAAGTGGAAAATGAAATATCCTTTGGTAGTGAGAACAGGCCGTTTTTATTCAGCTGTGTACTTTGATATCACATATTGATTATTAGTAGCACAGTCTGTCCCATCATCTTCCACCTGTTCTCCAGTGGTTACAGAAGAGCTTAGAAGTCAGAGCAGTAATTAACCTCTGGGGAACAGCAACCCGTCTGTGTGCAGAAAGCATGTGTGTGTTTGTATCTGCAGTAACTGAATAGAGAGGATGTGTGAAGTTTTCCCAGTTTATTGAACGACCACCTCCTGCTGCCTGACGGAGCCTCTTTTTTTTTAGCACCTTTCTTCACACCAAGCAGTCAGTGTGAAATTCCCTGTGGAGGAAGGTGACATTTTACTATTGGAAAGTTCTTATCCAGCTTTTTTTCTGAATAGGCAAAGATCTAGTGAAGTACTGACTTTGGCTTCAATATACACAACTGTGCAAAATTCAGAAGGTCTTTCAAAGGTTGGACATTGTTTTTTTTTTAGTCAGTTAACACGGACCTATGAATGATTCAAGACACCTTTAAATCTAAAAAAGACATCTAACTCAAGGGACAAAAAAAGAAGCAAAGAATCGATTTTACATTGACATTCTTAAGTGAGGAAGGTTGAAAAGGTTGAGTTTGCCAAATTACAGAAGAACTGGACTGAAAATCAGCAGTTACAGGTCTCATAGCATTTTATAAAATTTTCATTTACACAGTTTGATCCATAATTTCTTGGATAAAGACAGTTTTTATAGTTTTGTGTCTGTACGGGACCACGGTGGATTTTAAATAATAAGCACGGTGGGACTGAAGTGCTCACTTTCAGTTTAAATTTAAGGGGTTTAACACCATTTGATTTTATTTCATTTTCTTGCATTCACTGTTTAGGATTTAAAGTCAGACATGTGACAGCCTGGCGACCTGTCCAGGGTGTACATTGCCTCTCATACTATGGCTGCTGGGCTTCAGCCCCCCCATGACCCTGGATGGATGGATGGATGGATGGATGGATGAATGGATTTAAAGCCATTATACACAGTCCCCCATTTTCAGATGCTCAAAAGTAATCGGACAATTGACTAACAAGCAGTTTTATGCCCAGATGAAGATTATTTTATGACAAATGAAGCAAACATAATGGCTTGGCTTACTTCAGTCCAAGTCCACACAACAGTGGTGCACATTCTTAACTAGATTTATTTTGGAGAGGCTCATGAAATATTTTGCTAAAGATTAAGAGAGCGTTTCCCAGCAAATTTAGAAAATAAATCCATACAATCTGTTTTGGCTTCTGTGAACCACTTTCCCCTTTAACATTGCAGAGTTTCTGTGACCCAAAGAGTCCCTGTTATCTAAAAGTATACAAAAAGAGATCAGAAAAGATAAGACAAGAATTTAAAAGATGCGACAGAGCTTTATTTATTTATTTATTTATGTGTCATTCCTCCACTCATAAGCCCTAGAATATATCCTGCAGCTCTTTGGGCCTCAGTAATACTTTTGATACTGCTGGATTAAAATGCATGTTTAACATGTTTGATAATTAATGCATCTGTTCTTCTTTACAACAGAGCCGTTTTGATTTTAACTACTTTGTCCTTCAGGGCTATATCTGCTTCTCTTTCTGAGGTTTTTCACCTTGGAGCATTTGCAGTGAAAATCTACTTATGCAGTATAGATAAACAAACTACAACAACATCAAAACTTAAATCAGAAATGCACTACATGAAATGCATCAAGCCTGGTCAGTCAATCTTTTACATGGCCTAAATGTGTAACAAAAATGTATGAAATCATTGTTTTGTAGTATTTTAGTGTTGCTAAGAAAAATAAATGTGCCTTGAAATCTTCCCAAGTGCCCTTCTGAACTCATCTGACCAAAACCTCTGCAGGACCTGCCATTAAAAATAAAGAAGATGAGCCGACTGAGAGGAGGAACACACACGCTCACACAGCACAAACAAGCTCACTGGCCGACTCAAAGAACAAGGTCATTTGAAAATACACCCCTCCTTTGTTGGACATTTAGTCCCCTTGATAAGATATACTTTTCTAGGATTTTCCACGTAACCCTGAGTCCCTAATCAGAGTGTTGTTTGAGCCCTGTGTGCCTTTTGGCCCAATAACAACCGCTGTTGTTATTGCAACTGTAATGTAATTTTTCAGACAGGAGTGGCATAAATAAATTATCTTCAGTATCTGATGATGCTTTTGTGTTTGTGTTTTCCTATAATTTTCAGGGGATTGGACGTTGTAGATAAGAGGTTCAGGTAAAAGCCCCTAAAAGCTCCACGCCACTTAAGTTCCATGGCAACCAATACAAGTACCAGTTATCTTCATATTACTCCATACCCCTCCAGCTCCCTGACATGTACCCTTCCTCACCAGCTTCGTCGCTCCCAGCCTCTCTCTCCTCCTCGTAGCTTTCCCTTTTGCATGTGCATCGATTGTGTCTGAGCGTGTGCGCGTGCATCTGCATGTGAGTCAGCTGCATCCTCAGCACCTGGGTCATTACTTCCAGCCTCCGCACGGGAAGCTTCACTAACGCTGTGAGTTCAAAAGATGTGATGACGCTTTTAGTTATTGCAACTGTTTTAATGTTAAATGTTTCTGTTTTATTGGAAGATAATTTAAGAAACTATTTGACTGTGTGTTCATTTTTGTTTTATACACAATTTTATGTTTTTCATAGTGATATTTTGCATCAGTACTGTTCTGTTGTGACCATTTTTTTTGTTTGTTTTGTTTTTTTTGCTGTAAAACTTGTTTTTTGGTAACTATCATGCTTTTATAAGCTCTGCAGAAATACCCTGGTGGTTCCCAGGTTTGTCAGGACTCCAACACAGAATATCTGTGGGTGTGTAAGAGAGGAGAGGGAGGCCAATATGGGTTCCAGCTCTTCCTCCTATGCCCCCAAAACTATTTACCTGGATGTGGATGGAAAGGTGCAGAAGGTGAGTCTAATTTTAAATATTTGCATTATCAATATTACGGATCCATTTTTCATTGGTTTAACTCAAAACCTTTACCCCGTTTCAGTGACTCAGTTTTTTATTATTCTATCGATTTTAGGATAATAATTAGAATTTCATAATAGGTTTAATTGTTAAAACAGCAATCGATAACTATTGCAGTTAAATGATTCCATTTATAATTCACCTCCTAGGCTTTCCTACAAGCAAATTCCCAGTGGATACACTTCAGCTGAGGAGGAGCTAAAATTAGAGAGTGGTGCTCATCAGTTTGCTTCACAGGTGTTAATGACAGACCCAAACACCTGTTTGTGAAGCTCTCACAAACCTTCGTTAATGTTTGATGTTGTACACAGAACACAATATAGATTTACATCTATCTATCTATTCAATTACATTAACATTTCAATAAGCAGGAATTGAGTTAATAATGGAGGGCGATGTAGAAACGGGAAAAAAAGCACAGATTTTCTTCAGATTCTTAATCATAACAACAGCAGCTGCCATGGCTAATGCTTTCAGTACACACACTGAGATTTGCTGATCTGGTGATGTAGAGTTCTTCTGGCAATGACATGTCTATTCAAAAGCCCCAAACACACAGCCTGAGGCTGTTGTTTGTCTGCTACATCTGCTCACTTGAGATTACATGGATAGATGCACACACTTTTGACCACCAAGTCTCTAAGCAGATTTTATAAACTTGGTGCTTGTATTTTACGCTTAAGTTTCATGAACTTAGCAAATTTATTTCTGCAATTTGAGATCAATAAAACCAAACTTTATCCACCTTTTTAATGAACAAATTATTTTTTTTATTGTTCCCTGGTGTTTTTGACTTATTTAACTATTAAAAATAATTGACTCTTACCTTATGTTCCCAGGTGATGACACAGACACTCTAAAGCCTCAAGCTTCAACTGTTTGTGTGAATGTGTACCTGATACAAAAATGGCAGCACTTTTTTTTAATGTTTGCTTTTGAGAAGACTCATTTTACATGACTGTAACTGACAACTAATTTATTTGATCTATATCTGAATATGAGAATAAGATGTGTATCTGAAAAAATAAACCAAAGCAGGAGCTGTGTTTACATCACAGGTGGTGTTCAGCCAGCATTGCAGCCCATGTGACATCAAGGAACTTCTGTGTTCATCATCTAACATTCCCAGGTTTGTTGTTTAGTCTTACTAAAGTTACACAGGTTGAATTCAAAAACAGCTTTATTGCTGAGCTCTCTCAGAACACACTGAAAGTTGCTAAGCAGGAAATAATCCACATTTAATTCAACACAGGGAAAACAGACACACAGGGATACTCAGACAAAATATACACACAGAGGACAACGAGGGAAAAGGCCACAGGCGGGAACACAGCTGACACTAATCAGAGACTAATGAGACCAGAACACAATACAAAGGAGGCAGGAGACTATCAAAATAAAACAGGAAATAACACACACTGAGACCTAGACTGAGATACATGAACTTGACACAGGGACTGGCCCACTGAAAAGTTACCATGAAAGGATAAGGAAACCAGTTAGGAGACAGAGAGACCAGACAGACACTGAAACATAAAAAGCGAAACAAAGGATAATAAAACACGGAGACTAAACAGACTACAGCAGGAGACACTGATGACAAGACGGAGACGAGACCGGCAACAGACTGGACTTGAAAGGGAACTTAATGTAACAAAACAAGAACCACGAACTAGAAATAACAAACTGAGATGCACCAGAGAAAACAAAACTCAAGACTAATGAAGAACTAGAATATTAAAATCTCTTAAATAGACAAGACCAAAATAAATGTAAAAACTGGGTCAAAGACCCAGGAACATGCCTGTCAAATTATGTCACAATTGTGCTTTTTAACAGCAAATAACAGAAATATTAATACAATTAGTATGTGTGTCTTACAAAAGGTTCAAGGTTAAACTTATTTCCACAACTGACACACAAAAATAAATAAATAAATAAATAAAGCTTAATTTTTAAAAGATTTTATACATATACAGTGCTTAACAAGCTTACAAGAGCTTCACCCAATGTAAGAAGTGACCATTATCAAATTCATTTTTATATTTCTGTAATGCTTAAGCCATCAATATATACCAGACTCTTTAATCTAAATTATATTCATAATGCAAAATTTGATTATTGTTATCCATGAATTTTCAAATGTATTGTTTACAAAAAAGCAGAAAAAAACAGTCTAGAGTGATGGATCAAATTTGGATATAAAAACATGGAATAGGCTTGTTACTTGCCTAATAGATTACATCATTTTGAGATTTAAACATGGTTTTGGCAAATTTTAAAATTGTGTTTCCTTGTTTTATAGCAGGAGGATAATAAACAATTAAGTATGTAAATTATAAAAAGTTAAGGGCAGATGTTTTAACTCTCTTTCTTTTCCTCATCTTGCGACAGGAACACTGCCATTATGATGGTGGATCAAGAGGGTGCCTTGGTCTCCATCGATCCAACCATGCCTACCAACTCTCCAAAGTATTGTTAAAGTATTGTTAGGCATTGGGATCAAAGCATTGTTAGACATTGGGATATAATTACTTTCGGGAAAGTAGCAGAGTAATCACGATCATTATCATCATCAGATCTAACTAGCTGCAAAGAAGCTTTCAATAATAACCAGATAACAGTTGCTTCTCAAATTTGCATGAAGCAGTGTTTCTAAAATTGAAAAAGACTTTAAAACCTTGAGGAAAAGAAATAATAATAATTGTACATCTGATTTCCTCACAGCTCTTTGTACAAAGTTGTTCCACTGTCTACTCCTCAGCTCGGAGGTAAAGTGTTTCAACAGCTCGGTGTAATGTACATTGAAACATCACATGTTTTTCAAAGTAATCACTGTAACAGAAAGTAATCAATACCCAAATATGACAACATAATTGCTTATTGAGACTATACTGATGTTTGCAGAGAAGGAGGACATGTTTCAGAACGTGCTGTCCCAAGTCGCTGAGCAGTTCAGCAGGTAATGTCTTCATCTTTTATTCTTTCACACGTACCTAACCAGTGTTGGTCAAGTTACTTGAAAAAAGTAATTACTAATTAATGATTACTGACGGAGTCAAACTCCGTTACTTGAAAAAACTAATCAGATTACTGCCCATACCTAACACACATATCTGACACCGTGGTATTTCACTGACAAATGCTCAGGCCTTAGAGGCAAGTTCAGTCAGTTAGTAAAAAGAAAAATACAGTTTAGTCAGGACCAATATAGTCAAAACAATATTGTCAGTTCCAGTAATTATGCACACAAATCAGCAGCAAGATCCATGGTGCATAACAAAGCAGGCATCGGTGACAGCAGATATCACACTGATAGTCAGAAATTGCATGAGGAGGAAGAAATAGGGTGGAGGCTGGTTGCAAAGCAGATTGTAGATATGCAAACTGTAGGCACACTAAAGCAGCTTAAACAATGTGCTCTATATACTGATTTGCCGACAGGATGCATATATAGGCTGCGTCGTCAGCTGATGTTGGCTTGTTTTCTTTATTTTTTCGTTCGATTGCACCACCTGACATTCTCCATAAAATTCTCATATTGTCATTTGCCTTTCCCTCACAGAGCCTTTCGCATCAATGAGTTAAAGACTGAGGTCACCAACAGGATAGCCATGTTGGAAAAGAGGGTAGAGTGTGAGTGGTCTATTTAATACAACTAGTAATACGTTAATGTTATAGTATCGCTGTATGTATGCTTTTGGCTATGAAATTAAAACGATAAAATGCTTTTATAAGGTGTTGTAAGTACTTAAAGGTAAAATTGCTAGTCAACATGAAGACATTATATCATGTATGATTCAAGTTGTTATGATGTAATTATTATTGTTCTGAAATAAATGTCATATAATGCTTTCAATAGGTGTTTGTGCTTTAGCAGATCATTTTAGCATGTTCCTAGGTGGTTGCTAGGCAACCTGATAAAATCAAAATATCCGACATAGATAAGAACCTTAAGGAGCCTAAGATGTACTCGTGTGCCAAGTTTGGTTGCTCAACTCCTGATCATGTAGGTACTTGACAGTCAAAGGAACAAGTAGACAATCAAGCAAAGATTTTGTGTGTTAAAGGAAGATACAGCTGAGAGGATCTGAAAGGAAACATCATTTGGATTGACTATAACCTGCAATATTCCAGAGGGAACACATTCCTTAAGAAAATATTACTCTTCTTGTTTCAGTGGAGGGCTTGAAAGTAGTGGAGATTGAGAAGTGTAAAAATGAACTGAAGAAGCTTCGAGACGAAATGACTTCAAGAGGTGGTGGCAGGTGAAGTCTGATATAAAGCCTCTACAATTTCAAAAGTTATATCAAAAGTTAGTTAGTAAAAGAAAAAAGGGAATATGTCTCAAATTGTTTTCCTTCTTATCTCAGGGTAAATTGTCCATGTAAGTACAACTTCTCTGATGATGGGAAGAAGGTCACTCCAAGACGAGATGTCCCCAGTTACCCAAAGGTGTCTAATCTATGATAAATGTTTTCTTTGCTGTTGGACAAAGCACCCTTCTTAAGATATAATAGGTCTTTGATGATCTGATGGCTTTACTTGCTTGGCCGTTGCAGTACACGCTCTCTCAGGAGACTATTGAGGCGCTGAAGAAGCCAACGTTCGATGTATGGCACTGGGAACACAACGAGGTTTGTCAGTTTCCTTCAACCATTTTCACTGTGTCATCCAAATGACTGATGTTTGACTTCTTTTCTCTTTTCTTATTGCTGTAGATGCTGAGCTGTTTGGAGTACATGTACCATGACTTGGGACTGGTGAAGGAATTTAACATGAACCCCATCACCCTGAAACGCTGGCTGGTAATAAAGGACAGCAGGGGTATACTGGGTTATACTAAATAATGCAGAGAGTTCAGACACAGATTGAAAAAGAATTTTTAAAGGGCACAACCTATAAAATGCTTTTAATTCAAGACTCTGCAGTGAGCCCAATGAATGAATAATTTTCTGCCTTTCAGCTGGCAGTTCAGGAGAACTACCGTAACAACCCTTTCCACAACTTTCGTCACTGCTTCTGTGTTAGTCAGATGATGTATGGCATGATTCATCTCTGCAATCTGCAGGTATGGTGTAGTTTGCGGGTGTGGATGTGTATACGCGCTCATGCATTTCAAGTGTATAATTTATCTGACTTTTCCAGCATTTATGCCATTTTTGCAAAATAAAGATCCTTTTTATGATAATGATCATTTACATTTTGTAACAAGCTCTTTCATTTACACTGCTGACCAGGAGAAGTTGACGCTCACAGATATGGGCATTTTAATGACAGCTGCAGTGTGTCACGACCTGGACCACCCGGGCTACAACAACACGTAAGATTCGCTATTCTCTCTGTAGGGGGTGTTGATTGATAGAGCTGCACATACCTGTTGACCCCCGGTATATTTTGACATCATCTGCACAACACTTGTTGATGGACTGTGAAACTAGTTCTGCATGGAGAGAACTCGGTTATGTAAACATGGCAATTCATTTTTATCGTATTTGTTTTGGGCTGTGGATTTCAGGCAGGCGAGAATATCTCTTATCAGAGAAACTTCATGAGAATATCCTATCCATCCATCTTGAGTCCATCCATTCAACAATGTCTTCCATCTATCAGGTACCAAATCAATGCACGCACAGAGCTGGCAGTACGCTACAACGACATCTCTCCGCTGGAGAACCATCACTGTGCCGTGGCTTTCCAGATCCTCTCTCTTCCCGAGTGCAATATCTTTGCGAATGTAGATCCCGAAGCATTCAAACAGATCCGAAAGGTTAGACGGGCATTCAAAACTATTACTAGTACAAATATATATTTATGACAAGCATCCCATTTCATTTCAATTCCTACAAACTTGCCACGTATTTTCATGTTTCATGTATAAGCAGATGTCAAGTTTACTTTGACTTTGCTCTTATGCTTCCAGGCAATTATCGCCCTCATTCTGGCCACCGATATGGCTAGACACGGAGAGATACTAGAGGCTTTTAAGCAAAAAGTGGACAACTTTGACTTCACCAATGAAGAGCATGTGACATGCGTACGTAGCCTGTGCATCATGGAGGTCATGTTGCAACTCTGCTTGACATAGGCTGTTTCTTTTACTGTGCTTAACAGATGTGACCTCAGAACAAACAGACTCATCGATTGTGCTGTACTTTGCAGAAGTGAAACTGGTTGTGTTAGTGTAATTGGGAAATTGGTTACAGAAATACAGTGAATGCTGAAAGACAAAAGTTAGCATTTTACTTTTATTCTCAGTTTGTGTGTGTTGTGCATGTGTTTCTACAAGTGTATGTTTGTTTTTTCAGCTGAAGATGCTTTTGATCAAGTGCTGTGATATTTCCAATGAGGTGAGGCCAACTGAGGTTGCTGAACCGTGGGTGGACTGTCTACTTGAGGAGTACTTTATGCAGGTGACGCCAACCAAAGCACTGATGTTCATCAGTAAATCTGTGATCTAATAATGCCAAATTAAAGCAAAGACTGAATACACTGAACTTAATAACAATACTTTGACAAATTTGTTTTCCAGAGTGACAGGGAGAAATCTGAGGGTCTCCCCGTCGCTCCCTTCATGGACAGGGATAAAGTTACCAAACCCACAGCTCAAATTGGATTCATCAAGTTTGTCCTTATTCCAATGTTTGAGACTGTCATGAAGGTATAACTCTGTCTTTCCAACTATGTGCAGATGTACAGTACTGTGCAAAAGTATGATGAGGTTTCATTCAACCGTAGATCAATCAGTTGAGGAACCAGACATATCTCTTAGGTCTTGGCATTCAGATACTATTCATCTTCTGAAGTTTGTTAGGCCTGTCACTTCTTTTGTCCTCCACTTGTCCAGTTTCTATTGCTCAAGATCACTTACAAAAATCGCAAGAAAATTTGGCACCTAGGAAGCAAATTATAAAGAAATAACAGCTGGCTATTTTGCATAGTACTGTAAACAGATTATGTTAAATTTATACTGTGGTATTTTCCACTAGCTTTTCCCTCAGATTGAAGAACTAATGGTTCAGCCTTTGAGAGACTCTCGTGACCACTATGAGGAACTGAAGCAGATTGATGATGCTATGACAGAGGTAAAACCTATTCTATCCCTACTCTTATCTATCTAGCTCTTTCTCTGACCTGACATTAATGTAGCAGCTAGCTAATGTGGCTATTTTGTGTGTTTATCACGATAGTGAATGGAATCAACAGTTTATAACAGTGGGGACAATGAAAGTTGTGGTTTGGGAAAGTAATCTAATTTTCTTTCTAGTTTAAAGTTAGATAGGTAATTAAATGTTCTTCTTTTCAGTAAATTTATTACAGCTAGCATACAGACACAGCTAGCTTGCCTCTGTTAGCTCGTTGCACCTGCCTACCTGAAAGCTCACCTTATACTTTAGAAAACCTTATATGGTTTATTATTTTTGAAACCATACAAAACAATGCCATACTACACTCAGTGGCCACTTTATTAGGTATACTCTGCTAGTACCAGGTTGAGCCTCCTTTACCTGTAGAACTGCCTTACATTCAACAAGGTACTGGAAACAATTCTTATAACATCTTATGACATTTCTTTTTTTCATGTGCATATTCATGACACACTTCTCAGATACTCAGGCTGGTCTGACACCAACAACAGTGACACATTCAAATTCACATAAATCACCGTTGTTACTTATTGTGATGGTTGGTTTAAACTTCAGAATGTAATTTTCACTGCATCTACATGCCTAAATGTATTGTGTTACAGCCCTCTGATTGGCAGATTAGATATTTGTGGTAATGAGCAGTTGAACAGGTGTACCCACCAAAGTAGCCAGTGTGTGTATTTCTTCATTTCAGCCCTCACAGGCAAGTCAAATCAAATAATTTTTGTCTATATTGTCTATTGTCTGCAGCAGTATTTAGCCTTTGCATTAGTATCTACATGTAGACTGTTGAGGAAATCAACAGAGAAGTTGCTGAGTCTTGTATTGATATCATTTTTTTATAAGCAAAACTTCATATTGTGAGTGCAGCGTGATGCAGCGTGCAAGACTGGGAACAATACCAGTTGAGCATGTACTTGTCAAGCAATTAAAATTAACTAATGTTGCCATAACAAATTAGAGCTGGGGAAATTGGTAGGAATATCAAAATATGAGATATTCCTCTCGCACGAAAAAAATGAAAACTGGTAAACAAATTCATGTTGACGTCCACAGTGCCATTTAAGCTTTCCATGGGAATTACCAATCACTGCCAGTTATCAGTTATGCAATGTGTTTCACACGGCTGTTGCCTCAGTTACACACACACACACACACACAAATGCCTGCAGTAAGCCTACATTCATACACACACTAAAGAACTAAATGCTAACATAAAGGTGTGTCTTTTGTTCAATGAGGCACAGAAGAAAAAAACTGAAAATATGTCATTAGGCGGGAAGAAGAAGTAAGCTCTGCAGTGAGTGAGTACAGTGGTGTGTGTGTGAGTAACCGAGTCCTTGATTGTGCTTTAGTTCAGTGTTAGTTTCATGAGTGCTCTCTGTCTCTGCCTCTCTCCACAACTTGTCTGTAAACTGAACTCGATCTGTAAAAGGTGACCTTTAGAAATGTGCAACATTTTCATCACTTTGGATTCAGCAAGCACTTGATGTGTGAAAAAGTGTGAAGCTCTTGGCTGAACAGTATTAGAACAGATTACAATTTATTTTTAAACTGAGCAGGAAGAAAAACATTTTAAATTAATAAAATAGTCCATTTAAATTTAAGGCTTGCATATAAATATATTTTTCCATGGCTCAGATGATGAAACTAAACTGTTGAAATTGTTGCTCATCTATTTGTTTCTTTCACAGTGACAACAAAGAACAGTTTCTGTTCATGAGCTGAAACTTTAAACTTCTTTTTCTTCATCTCACATTGAGCTTTTTCACAGAAAAAGAACAAAGACTCTGAGTAAGTTTTGACTTTCCACAAAGGGAAGTCAATTTCTCACTCAAAGCTCTAAGACAACTTCTATCCGACTGACTTTTTCTGTGGTGGGTGATTGCTATCCAGAATGAGTTACTAACGAGTTCTTGTTAAAATCTAGTTTTTAGTTTCCATTTTGGCCCTTTAGGTCCATCTGCCTCTCTCTACCTAATTACAGCCATTATTTCATTCCAGGGATCATCTTTTATGATCACATTCAGGACAGACTTAAAAAAGTGTGAGTGAGGCTCCAGTGAAGACATCCAGCACTATGTTCCGAAGATGACAGATCTGCTTCGTTACACTGCTTCGTTACACTCTGGACTAAAATTAGGCATCAAGGTGACATATCTTGAACTTTGACTTCTGCACTGGAGGTTAAAGAGCGGGACCTGCTAATGTTTTTGTATATTTATGGACTTTATGTTGCTGGCCCTAGTCATTTTCATAGTGTCGATCATTTTGAACGTACAATTTCTCCAAAGGCAAGCTTAAAGCATTATTTTAAGATTCATTTTGAAGTAGTTTACCAATAATTTTTTTTTAACCAAAATAAAAATGTTTTCTTTTTTCCCTAAATTCTGGAGTAGGAAAAATAAAAAACACCAAAGTGAAATTTTCTGTGTTTTCCTAACAATTTTAATCAAATAAATTCATATAGGGGTATGAAGTGTCCAGTGTTTTTCCTAATTGTTTACATATATAGCACCAAATCACAACAACAACAACAGCAATGCGCTTTTGCATTGTAAGTTAAAAGTCCTTCAATGATACAGAGAAAATCCCAACAATCAGATGACCTCCTAGGAGCAAATATTTTATGATAGTGGGAAGGAAAAACTCAAACTCCCTTTTAACAGGAAGAAACCTGATCCAGGAAGAATCAGGGTCAGGGAGGGGCGGCCATCTGCTTTAATAAGTGTGGGAAGGAAGACAAGATAAGACACACTGTGGAAGAGACCAAGAGATTAATGATAACTAATGATTAATTACAGAGTAAATGTATAAACACAAAGTGAGTGAAAAAGAAACAGTGCATCATGGGAAACCTCCAGCAACCTAACTTCTGCGGTGTAACTAAGAGAGGATTCAGGGTCACCTGATCCAGCTCTAACATATGTTTTATCAAAACAGACATTTTCAGACTGATCTTGAAAGTAGTTAACGTGGTGCTTTGGGTGTTTGCTTCTCAAATCCAAACTGGAAGCTGGTTCCACAGAAGACAGGCCTGAAAGCTGAAGGCTCGGCCCTTTTACTTTTAGATGGCAAAAACAAGCAGTCTACTAACTTTATGTAGATTTTTTAGAGAAAAGTTAAAAAAAAATAAACCAAATGAGCCTGGTAAGGGCTGTAAAAGTGATCATGAGTTGGATTTTGGTATGAAAGATGTAAAAATATCTGCTATAATACAGTTTTTATTTATCTATTTATTTGCAACATTACCGCACATTAAATACACTTCATGCACAAGGACAGTAACATACTGAATTAAGTTCATATTTCAATAACTATGGTCAAGAATGCAAATCCAAACTTTCTCACAAAGTCAGCTAATGAATAACATGACATGATGACATTTTTCCTAACTTCTAAGTCTGCTTAGTTTTTAAATATTCTCACATCAAAGCACATTAAAGAAGTTATACATAGTTGTAAATCAAAGGCTTCTGCGACACCTATCCCTGAATTATTCCTGTTGTTTCATGAAGCTCTGTGCAGATATTTAAGTTGTCCTCTCTGCCCATCATCCAGATTGAGTGATATTTTATTGCCACATTTTAGACTCTAAAATACAGTCGATGTATGTTGAAATATGACTAATTGTGGAGTTGTGTACGACCCAAAGGTGCCAATTATCTCAGCCCAATTCACGCCCTCTCGCTCCACAGTTTCCCTTCGAGCCTACTTTTTTTTTTAACTTTTTTTAGGGTACTATGTTGCCAGTCACTTGATTTTAGGCCTCACCTGCAAGCTTCATTTGACACATACTGAATACCACCTACATAGCTTTGATGAAATCACATAAATAATACAGAGCAACTCACAGCATCACTCACCAAAGAAATTATTCATGCTGCATGTTTTTTAGGTTTGTTTGTGCTGTTTATAAGAAACGTCAGGCTACCAGTGTATACCTGAACTTAATCAATGTCCATTCAGCAATTTACTGACAAGTAATTGGCGAGTGCTTTTTGGATTCATCTAATCTTTCGTGTGCACTCCAAAGGAGCTGATTATCTCAAACAGTTGAACAGATGTAAGTGTTGCTGCTGGGATGAGAGAAAGCAGGTAAATGACTTGGGGATGTGTCTCATTTGAATGGATGTAATTGCCCCTCTACATTCTCCATGTAGCGTGACAGAGTGTATTGACATTAACCGGCAGGAATGCTCAGATCATGAAAGGATTGTGCACTGCACTCTCCTGTGTTGCCTCTGATTGAACCACTGCAAGCATTAAATAAAAGGAGTGACTGTCTGACACGTTGAGACAGTGTGCAATACTTTTTCTATTATTATTGTTATTCTCTCAGTCGCTTCCTTTCTTATAACAACTGAATGCAAACGTTTTGGTTAAATCCCTTATTTTGCCCATACATGACTGACGACATAGTTGAACCTTAACCAAATCTACTAAACTTATCATTCAGTACACTATTAGATGTTTCCATGACTTCAGTGCTAATTAAAGTAACTGATATCTAAAAGCCTTTATACATTTTCTGTGCCTGGAGGCTGGGCGTTACATCGTGTTTAAGTCTCACAGTACTTGAATGGGCCTTTTTGTTGATGTGAAAGTAAATACTGTGTCTTTCTAAAACACCTCGAACGCAATTAAATGAGTAAATGTTTAACTAATCTTAGACTGCACTTGCACAATATTGTTTCCTTTAGTTGTTCCAGCCTTTCCTGCAATATTGATTCTTCTTTTCTTCTTCTTTAGATTTTTCTTCAGGTTCTCATCTTTTCCTCTGATTCTTCTTTTTCAGCTGCTTCTTCTGATTCTGCTTCTTCATTTCTCCTTTTCCAGATTCTTTTGCTTTTGCTTTGCACTTCTTGTTTCTCTGCATCTCCTTTTTTTTTATTCTTCTTTCTTCTTCATCTTCAGCAGATTTTATCTTCAGTCTTTTTTGGATGTTTTGAAGATTATTCATCTTCTTCCATCTCAGCCTTCCTTCTCTAAATTTGGTTTCAAACTCCTCAACCCAAGCTCCTATATACGTACTCATTTCTAACCCTGTCCTTTCTGGTCAATCTGAACAAAACTTTTAGCACCTAGTTCTACCACTTCCCGGACAGCCTTCAATCTTTTTGTCAGCTCGACTGTCTCCAAACCATACGTCATAGCAAGTCTCACTATCAATCTTGCAAACCTTCCCTTTGACTTTCACTGTCTTTCTTTCCTTGGTAGAAAATCTGTACCAGTTTTCAGTGAAATTAGCACAATTTCTGTTTTCTACCTGTTTCTTCACATCAAGGAGTGACTTATCCAGTCAGTTTGTGTTTAAATCCATTTGAGTCAATGTTGATTCTATCACCTGGGGTGCAAATGGTGCCAAATCTTGGAATACTACACACAGTGGCTTTAATTTTCATTATTTTCATTATCTATGATTTTGTAAATCAGTGCAACCGTATCTAAGACAATGTCAAAAAAGGTTATGAGCTGAAAATTTAGCACTTCCCGCAGCTTTATCTCCAAATCTCCAAATCATGGATCACAGCTGCTCTGGTGGTCTCACAACTCCTGATCTTTTAGCAAAGGGAAAGTTCAGGAGAAACTAAAAGGTAATTTGATCCAGCTCAAGGTTTCGAAGCTAGTTTTATCACCACATATCAGATCAAAGACGATGTGAGAAAAAAGTATACAGGAATGTTGATTAGAATTGATAAAAGATTTATTTTGTGAGGCAGCACAGAGCAGCGTGAAATCACGTCTGTGGTAGCAGGGTTATTGCGCCCTCGGGGTGTTTTTACTGTGTCATTAGCCTGTTTTGACTTGTTAATAATGGAAATAGAAATGGGTGCAGATTGATCAGAAAACTTTGCCTTGTTTATTACTATAAGGGCTTCAAGAGGCTCCAAAAGAGCTCTTTAAGTTGCATGTTTGTTCTGTGAGATACTCATAAAGGAGACAGATTTACAGATGCAGTATGTCATCCTCAGTTTTGTGTCATCCTTTTCTTACTCACTACTTTCCCAAGTCAATACACCGTGGAAAATTCCTCCCAGCTTGCACCCATCCAGGGGTTAAGGTAAGGGCATTTGTGTGTGGATGTGTGTTTGGGAAGCCTTGAAGCAGGAAGTGAATGATCCACCACACAGTTTCATGGAAAACACTAATACATAACTGGATTGCATGGAATTATTTTTTTTAAATGCTACCTGGCTTTTTTCTTTCCTTACTGCCCCATTTATCCATTCTTCACCATGCAGTTCCAGGTTGTCGGGCAGTTTCATAAGAATCTGAAGAAAGTCAGTGTGTGACCAGACAACAAGGCAGCTCAGACTTGTTTTTTGAGCACACACATCAAGACAGTTAAAACATCATGGCTGTCCCATTCTTCTGACTCCCACATTCACAAGAACGCCAAGCTCCTTGCTTGAGCACTGGACTAGAGGAGACAAGCTAGATTTACTGAAGACAGTTACATCCCTTCCAATAATGCTATGCAGTCAAAGGTCAGGCGTGACAGTCAGCCTTAAATTCTGGTCCTGCATTTTTGTGTTAGACACTGAACTGTGGGAGAGTAAACAAAGAGCTGTGTCAGTCAGTGTAAATCTGGGCAACAAAAAAACCAAAAACAGCCATGGTTGGAGGGAAATCTGTAAATCTGTTTTTTTATTTAGTTTTCTTGTCTGACGACTTAGGTGTGTTTAAATACAGCACGATGTAATGTATTGCATAAAAACCTAAATAAATATCTACCAATGTTTTCCTTTTTTGTAATGCAAGATGAAAATGACTGCTTTTACATGTGTGTTATGATTTACAGATCATGGTGGCTCTTTAAAGGCATGAAATCTACGCATGCAAAACTATACAACAACATTTTACTACTTTATGATTCACACATCTTTATTCCCACTCCTGTGTGGAGAAGCTGGCATCACCAGTATGGGAGAAACAATGATTTTTTTTTTCATTATTGAAAAACTCCTCTGCTATTTTCTCTCGAGCCATCCAGCGCTCTGATTAGATCTTCTGGCATGCAGGCTCATGGCCCGGGGGAGTTAAAGGAATAACTTGATCCAAAACCTCACAGGTTAGCTTCTTTTACAAGCTACGACCTCACACATTCAGCCAGAGGCCTCTGAGACACCTGCACTACATCCTGATAAAACAAGTCTTAAATGTAACTTTTCCATGAAGTGTTGTCTTCAGAAACTGAAAAAATAAAGAGTTGTTATTATTATTAATTTGCAGTTGCTGCATTACCAAAATGATTTCGAACTTGCGACTTGAGCAACAAAAGCAGACGTTATTGGCATGTTACTCCGTTTTTATTGGCTGGTAAAATAAAAATTGCAAATTATATAGAATGTGTAAAAAGATGGGATTATAGTACTAGAGGTCAGAAGACATACTTTTAACCAGCTGCTCTCCATTGGAGCTGCTTTCTCATGTGTCGCTGGGTCATTCATCATAATTTCACTTGTCAACGCCACTATGCTGCCCTCACGACACGTGACCCTGTGAGGTTAGACAGCTAGCGAACAAACAGAAGAGGTCTTCTACACAAGGCTTGACTTTCTTGTTTTTATGTAACTAGAACATGAGAAAAAATGAAAATGAATCGCTGGTTAACACACATCTTAATAACAACTTGCCGATTAGCCTAGCTTAACATGTACATTACATCAGCATACAGTTCGCTCCATGTAAACACACATAACGACTGTCTCTACACATGTCAATACTCACAAAGACGAACGTTTTCCGAGGTGCGAACGTGTAGAGCACTCTTAGCGTGAACATGAACTAGTCCCTATTTAATAACTGCCGGAGCACTTTTTCACGACATCATAAACGAAAGGGTACATCAAAGATAGGTTAGTGAACAGAGCGCTCCCTCGCTCCATTTCCGCACATAGGATACAAAGATCTCTTGTGACAATGATGTCTCACTCTGAGCTTATTTATCACTCTGCTTATGTAGCTCAATCAGCACACACACCAACCGCTGACTTTTGACTCAAGGGCATAACACTCCCCGCTTGATATACACACATTATATCACAATAAACATCAATACAACATATTCAAACATCATCTAGCATTGAAGAATATTCATTCAGTCTCTGCAAGCAAAACAACAATCTCTGAAACTGGTCTGAGAAACATTTTAACAGTCCCATCTTTTACAGTCCGCACTTCCACTTTTCGGACCTTCTTGTCGCTGCTGGGGAATGTTTTTACTATTAGTCCCATGGGCCATTCGTTCCTGCTGGCTTGGGGGTCCTTTAGCAGGACCACATCTCCTATTTTGACATTAGGTCTAGTCTCTGTCCATTTTGCACGACCTTGTAAGGTGGATAAATACTCTCCCTTCCACCTTTTCCAAAAAGTGTCAGCGAGGAGTTGAACATGTTTCCATTGTTTCCCAAACAGCTGCCCTGATGAGAAGTTCCCAAGTGGGGCGGACACAGCACTCATCTTCTGCGTTAGTAGCACTGCTGGAGTGAGTACTGCAGGACTGTCAGGGTCGGTGGATATGGGAACAAGAGGCCTTGCATTAATAATTGCCATCACCTCGGCCATGAAGGTGCACAACACTTCATGAGTAAGACGTGTTTGTTCAGTTCGTAACAACATTGCATCCAGAATGCGCCTGGCAACGCCTATAAGGCGCTCCCACGAGCCTCCCATATGAGACGCATGAGGGGGATTGAAAGTCCAAACACACCCTCTCTCTTGCAGGTACTTTCCTACTGCTTTGTTTCCTGAGTTTAGGTCTAATTCCTTACAAGCGCCCACAAAATTCGTGCCTCTGTCCGAGCGCAGAAACTTGGCCGGGCCCCGAATAGAGAAGAGCCTTCTTAATGCATTGATAAAACTATCAGCAGACATAGTCTCTATCAGTTCGATATGCACAGCCCTAGTTGACATGCATGTGAATAACACAGCCCAACGTTTGTTCTGGGAACAACCACCTCTTGTACGACGCGTCACAATAGTCCATGGCCCAAATACATCTAGGCCTACAGTGGTAAAGGGTGGTTCAGGGGTGACTCGGTCTGCAGGCAAGTCTGCCATTTTCTGGATCTGCATTTTGCCTCGCAACTTGCGACATGTGACACACCGATGAATGACAGATGACACAAGCCGCTTCCCTCCAATTATCCAGTACCCAGCACCACGGATAGCTCCTTCAGTTATGTGTCTTCCTTGATGAGCCACTCGTTCATGATAGTGAGTTACAATTAGCATGGCGATGTGGCTGGTAGATGGGATAATCAGAGGGTGCTTTTCATTCTCTGTGAGATCGGCAGCGGAAAGACGTCCACCGACTCGTAAGAGACTGTCTTTGTCCACTACAGGATTGAGCTTTTTGAGTGCATCAAATATGCCACTGACCTTCCTTCCTTCTTTAATGTTTTCAAGCGTCCCTTTGTAAGCTTCTTGTTGGACGGCTCGAATAATGACTGCTTGGGCTCGGGTGAGTTCTTGGACGCTCGGTGTCTCACTGAAACCTTTCCATCCCCTTCGCCCACTTGTCTTTTGTGCAAAGGATGTAACTACATGAATGAGTCTGGCTATGACTCTGCAAAGAGTGATCCAGTTTGAGTACTTTTTGAAACGGTCAGAACCCAACTGTGGCTCTGCTACAGTAGTTTTCATTACTTTTATTTCCGGATGTATCTCTCTGTCTTTTTCAGGTTCGATGAGCGTGAAAGGACCAGTGTGTGGTTCTGTGTGTGGGTCAGAGTACAGAAAGGGTGGACCTGAGAACCAGGTACTGTTCTGCAGGTCTGCTGCTGGAATGAACCGAGTGGCCTGGTCAGCTGGATTTAACTCACTTGGTACATAATGCCATTGACTCGGATGGGTGGATGCTCTAATGCGCGTAACCCTGTTGGCAACATACACGTAGAATCGTCTGGAGGTGTTGTGTATGTACCCCAACACAATCCTACTGTCTGTGTAAAAAGTCACATTGTCTACTTTAATGTCTAACTCGTCTCTGATGAGCTCAAACATTTCCACCGCGAGCACAGCAGCACATAGTTCCAGGCGTGGTACAGTGTGTGCGGGGCGGGGTGCGAGTTTAGACTTCCCCATCACAAACCCAGTATGACACTGTCCTTCACTGTCAACTGTACGCAGATAGACTACTGCACCTATAGCGACAGTGGAGGCATCACAGAAAATGCAAAGTTCTTTCACTTTCGTTGTGCTTAACGTACCTGGGCTGTAGCACCTTGGTATTTGGAGGTTCTCAAGGGCTTGCAAAGAGTCTTTCCATAAGTCCCACCTCTCCTGTTTCTCAGGGGGTAAGAGTGTGTCGCAGTCTTTTCCATCAGATGACAGTTCCCTGAGTAATGCTTTGCCCTGCATTATTATGGGAGCAGCAAATCCCAAAGGGTCATAGAGGCTATTAACTGTCGACAATACTCCCCTCCGTGTGAATGGTTTGCTCTCATTTGACACCTGGTAAGTGAAGCTGTCAGATTGTAGGTTCCAACAGAGTCCCAAGCTTCTCTGAACTGGAAGAGGGTCTACTCCTAGGTCTAAATCTTTCAGGTCCTTTGCACGATCCTCAACAGGGAAAGCTTCCATGACTTGACTGCAGTTTGATGCCACCTTGTGGAGGCGCAAGTTAGACTCTGCCAACATGTTTTGCGTTCTTGTGAGCAGGTTGATTGCTTCCTCTGGCGTGGCGACTGATGTGAGACCATCGTCAACATAAAACTGACGCTCAACAAACTGTCTTACCTCAGATCCGTGTTCTCGTTCTCCCTGCTGTGCTGCCTGTCTCATGCAGTAGATGGCAACAGCGGGTGACGGGCTGTTTCCAAACACGTGGACCTTCATTCTAAACTCAACTATGCTCTTTGTAATGTCATTGTCCTCATACCACAGATAACGCAGATAATCTCTGTGGTCTTCGCGCACAACGAAGCAGTAAAACATTTGCTGCACATCGGCTGTCAGGGCTATGGGCTCTTTGCGGAAGCGCAACAGCACTCCCAATAGGGAGTTGTTCAAATCAGGTCCGCCAAGAAGCACTTGATTGAGCGAAATTCCATCACATTCTGCACTTGAATCAAACACGACTCGTATTTGTTGTGGCTTCTGTGGGTGGTATACCCCAAACGTGGGCAGATACCAATGTTCTTTATTTAGTGGCAGAGGAGGGGCAGGCTCGGCTTGGTCGTTATCCAACATTTTCTGCATGAATTGGATGTAGTGATCTTTCATTTCTGGTCTCTTTTCCAAAGTCTTTCGGAGAGAGCAGAGGCGTTTTAGGGCTTGTTCTCTGTTGTCAGGGAGCCTCCTTCTCTGTGAGCGAAAGGGTAAAGGTGCAACCCAGCTGTTCTCTTGGTTTTGATAAACTTCACTGTCCATTATTGTCAGGAATGCTCTGTCGTCGATAGACATGGCTTGTTTGTTATCACCCTCAGATCTAACAAACACAGAGTGTCCCAAATCGTCTGTGATGCAGGTTGCATTCATAGTGACCCCATAATTCTCTTTAACGTGAATTGTGTTTGGGCAAGGCTCAAAATAGGATGCACGTCCATTATCTAAGGTGTGTGTTTTATAGACATTGACCTCTGACTGACTGTGCACTTTTCCTAGACACACCTCCCCCACAATAACCCAACCCAGGTCTAGCCTTTGGGCGTATGGTGCATCATTGGGTCCGTTGATTTGCTCACGTACCTTATGGACCCTGATGACGTCCCTTCCAAGGAGTAAAAGGATTGGGGCGTGGTGGTCGACAGGTGGGATGTTATCTGTCACTGGAAGAAGATGTGGGTGATGCTGGGCAATCTCTGGAGAGGGTATTTCAGATCTATTGTCCGGCACAGAGTCACATTCAATTAAAGGGGGTAGCTGGATGTTGACTTCTCCATCCAAAGACTCGAGGAAGAAGTTTACAGCTCTCCTACCTGAGGTTTGTTCTCTGCCAGAGCAAGTCTTTAAGGTGTATGGAGTGGGTTTGGCATTGATTTTGAAAAGGCTGAAAAACTCTGACTTAACCAGTGACCTGTTGGACTGATCGTCTATTACCGCGTACATTTTTATAGCTCTCTCTTTTTGGCCTGCGGGATACACTTTGACCAAACTGATCTTAGAACATGAACGTGGGCTATCACCTTGGCCACATACCTCTGTGCACTTCGACTCGACTGAAGGTGAGCTCTCAGTTTGCTCTTCATTGTCGTTGTTTCCTGGTGTAGTCCTCTTAGGGGCAGGAGTAGGACCAGGATGCATTGCAGATAAGTGTTTAAGGCTGTCACACTCGATACACTTAACCACTGCTTTACAGTTTTTTGCAATGTGTTGGACAGACCCACAGCATCTGTAGCATATGTGGTGCTCTTTGAGATAGGCTTGTCTTTCTTCAATAGTTTTGTCTCTAAAGAGCTTACACTTTTTGAGTGGATGTGGTTTTTTGTGGATTGGGCACTGGCGATCCGGTTCCTCCATTTTCTTTGGACTGAGATTATTCTGGTCCGGCTCTGCCGTAATGTCCATTTTGTGTGCTGACACAGTAGGTTTGCGACTATATGACCTCAGTTTTTCTGTGGGAGAAGGGACATGGGTGTTGGCCTTGGACATAGCAAAGCTTGGGTCATTCCTCATTTTCGCTTGCCGCTGGACAAATTGTGTGAAAACTGAGAAAGGAGGAAATGACACACTATGAGTCTCCTTGTACTGTGTTCCTACAGTTGTCCACTTTTCCTGTAGGTTGAAGGGAAGTTTTTCCACTATTTGCCTGACTCCTCTAGCTGTGTCCAGGTAAGCAAGTCCTGGGAGCGCGCCATCTTGTTTAGCACACTGAAGCTCCAATAAGATGTCACTAAGTTCCTGCAGCTTAACATTGTCTTTGTTTGTGAGTTTGGGAAAGTCCTCTACCTTTTTTAAGAGTGCGTCCTCAATAGCCTCAGGTGAGCCGTAGCACTCTTCAAGGCGTTGCCAGACCATCTTCGCACCTGCAGCAGGATTGAGGGTGTGTACAGCACGAATGCGCTTAGCCTGTTCGGATGATGTTGGACCCAACCATTTTGTTAGCAAGTCTAATTCCTCTCTTGGAGACAAATTTAGGTCTTTGGTTGCGCTGATGAATGAGGTTTTCCATGCCCAATAGTTTTCAGGTTTGTCATCAAATTGCAAAAGACCTGTGCTGACTAGTTCTTTGCGAATTAGGTATTTTGCAAACTGTTGCATTTCACTTGATTCAGGTACACAGTTGTTAAGGTTGGGGGTGTGCTTTGTGGAGTTGGACCAGTACGTGTCGACTACACCAGTGTTCACTGTTTGCTCCTGTTTCCTTTCTCTATTTACAGGTGGTGTTTTCGTCTGAGTGTTGGTTATAAAAGGATTAGTTATTTGTGTACTGTCTTGTGCATCTACTTCATTGCAATTTCCTTTAGGAGGCTGTGCTGAGTCGTGCTGAGTGTCTGGGTAGAGTAACTCACATTGTTGTTGAACATATTCGTTAGTGCGGTGCACTGTACTGATGGGCTCAGCTTCCTCACAAAGTTCTCCGTAGAGCTCCCCGCTCTGAATCTCTGCTTCTTCATAGGCTGAGGCCTCTGCTTCAGCTGCGGCTATTGCTTTTTGGCACTGGAGGACATGTAGATGAGCATCCAGTTCAGCTCTCTGTTTCATTGCATTAGCTTCCTTTTCAGCGAAGGCCAGTTGAGCTCGTGCTGCTTGAGCTTTGGCATAGGCCCTTGCAGCTGCAGAAGCTGTTGATGAGGATGTCCGTTGAGAACGCCTTGTCGAGGTTCTGGATTGCTGCGACTTGGTGTCGAATGGTTGAGACCGTTGCTGCGTTGTAGCTGGTTGAGTGGCGACGTCTGGTTGCTGTTCACCACCGGCTGCTTCGTCTAGCTCTTCAGCAGCGTAGTCTTTTAGGTAATTTCTTCCTGAGCGTAGACTCATGTTGCTTAAAGTAGCTCTGTATGCTTGAACCCGCTGAGTAGGCGTCTTTTCCTTCGTCTTTTTACTATGCTGCCCTCACGACACGTGACCCTGTGAGGTTAGACAGCTAGCGAACAAACAGAAGAGGTCTTCTACACAAGGCTTGACTTTCTTGTTTTTATGTAACTAGAACATGAGAAAAAATGAAAATGAATCGCTGGTTAACACACATCTTAATAACAACTTGCCGATTAGCCTAGCTTAACATGTACATTACATCAGCATACAGTTCGCTCCATGTAAACACACATAACGACTGTCTCTACACATGTCAATACTCACAAAGACGAACGTTTTCCGAGGTGCGAACGTGTAGAGCACTCTTAGCGTGAACATGAACTAGTCCCTATTTAATAACTGCCGGAGCACTTTTTCACGACATCATAAACGAAAGGGTACATCAAAGATAGGTTAGTGAACAGAGCGCTCCCTCGCTCCATTTCCGCACATAGGATACAAAGATCTCTTGTGACAATGATGTCTCACTCTGAGCTTATTTATCACTCTGCTTATGTAGCTCAATCAGCACACACACCAACCGCTGACTTTTGACTCAAGGGCATAACAGCCACTCCATGCAATTTATCTCTTTTAGGTCACTCCAGACTTTAACTATCAAAGGCAGCTTTAGCTTGAGTAAATATTGGAAGATCTAATTTCCAAAAAGCTGTGCACATAGAGGCTATCTCAACTCAAGTATCGATTTCCTTCATACCAGCATCGTTTGGTTTGCAGTCTTGGCTTTCTGGGCTCCCACATGCAGGCATAACCTCACTGTTTAGCACACAGTTCTTCTGTCTTGATACATGTTGTCAGAGATTGCATGGATTGCTTGTCTGTGTTTTTTTTTTTGTTTTGTTTTTTTTTTTTTTGGTCAGTGTTATGTAAGAATGTGAACTTTATACAGACTTTGGACCTTTGCATAGTTGCAAAGGTCATATGTGCAGAGCGTCTACAAAATAAATACAGAGAATACAAAGAAATATTGCAGTCAGCATTTCATATGCATTACTGACAGAAGAGCAGTTGTTTTGAATTTCCAGACTTTCTGTACTTTAATTAAAAGCTGGATGCAAAAAAAAAAAAAAAAAGACATTGGAGTCATAAAAAACGGCTTTCATGTATTCTCACATTTACAATTTACAGTCCTCAAAAAATAGACATTTTACTGCCTGGTTGTTCTTCTTGGGAGGAGCACTTAAATTAATAGTTTCTCCCGGCAATTACAGCCCCAGACAAACACAAATGAAAGGCATGAATTCGAAAGCGCCAAGCAAAATAAACTGGTGTGATAATGTAATCATATTCATTGTTATTGAATAATTGGAAAAAAAACAAAAAACAGATCCATTTATCAGCTGAAGTGGAACTGATTGGACAGGATTTTGTATTTTTGTTCATGTCCCACACACAGTTTGTCAGTAAGTAGTAAGACCAGTTGACATTTGGAAACGCTGATCCCAGCAAATGAAAGAGTCTGACAGTTCTCTAAGGGAGAGAACTGGTGGGGGTACCAGTTTGTTTACAGCGCGATAATCTGGAGCAGGCATCTTGATTGTGTGCTGGCAGAACATCAGCGGCCGTGCCGTGACTGCGGGAGCACGCAGCGATTACACTGGCCTCTTATCTGTATGAATAGCAGGCCTGTTACAGCAGAAAGCAGGCTTAATGAGAGATGAACATATGGAGTACGGTGACAAAAAAGGCCACCAGCCGGAAGTATCTTAAACTCCTGCATCAATAATCTGAGCCTGTGGCTATGGAAGTGGGTTAGGGCTTGGTTTAATTCTAATCACTATTAAAAAGATGATTTTCTACTTGTGTAAAGATATTGTTCCAAAATATAGTCTGGTTCTTGATAGGCCTGTATCACAGAAAACGATGCCATATTCCACACTTCGCAAAACTTCGCAAAAACAAAAGTTTGCTTTGTGTTTGCCCTCAACTGCTTAATTTCCTTGGTTACATGGGGACAGATACAGAACAGTATCTATTATGAATCTATAATAAACAATACGATTGAGTATGGATACTCCATTTAGCCTAATTTTGAACTTTTCGAGAATTTAACTTCAGAGCTGTATGTGAGAACACACATTTCATGTTTGCGATTGGACATTAAATGCACTTTCATGTACCCACATGAGGACAGAGCAGGAAATTCACACAACTCAGTATGTCCCCCATGTGTCCACCCTCCCATGCACTAGTATTTCCAGTAGTGAGGACCCATCTGTCTCCTGTTTGTTGCAATACATGTGAGAAGTGTGTGCAGCTTTTGGACTGTGTACCAACTTTGTTTTAATGACAATGCCTAAAGACTCTAGTCTTTTGGAAGCTGGTATCTTTCAAAAGCAGTATTATTGATATACTGAGACTGCACCAAAACAGTAAAGCTGGAAACAACAATGCTGAAAGGCACCACAACACAGGACTGCCTGAGCTGAGCAAAGCACTGCCTCACTGATCAAATGCTCAAGTTTCTGTTGACTTCAGCTTTCAGTCAGTTTATGTTAGTTCTAAACCCACATTTGTTTCATGTTTCTCACACAGCCTTTATGCTCTCATTCACATAATACTCAGTGTGACTTGCAGCCCACGATGTAGCTCAGTTCCTTTCCTTGATTAGCAATGCTGGCTTAACTATCCTTTCTTTCAAAACTTTTAATAACCTTGGAAACACTGACAGGAGCTTCAGTAAAGAGAGCTTTAACCCTCTGACTGTTGATGAAAATATAAAGTTACTGCATGCTGGAGAATCTATGGCACTAAGTGACAGTGATTGATGCTTGTGTTTGATGTGCGTGTGGCGTGATAATTGCGTTGCATGTCACGATTAGCAAGTTGGATTTTACTGAGTGGGCTCATTCAGAGTAGATTTATATGCCAATTTTACTTTCTAGAAGAGATCCATCCAGCAAAATGGGTGATGCATTGCCTCAATTTTTAGAGTATCAGGCATCAGAGTCAAATATTACAGGACTGAGTTTCTTCAGTGCTTTGCTGGTAGTATCTGTTGATACAATTCTAAGCCACATTTAGCAGTTCAGATACAGCCAAATGAAGACGAAGGTAGTGGTGTGCAGTCAAACTGATTTTCAATATGGTATTAATCTGATACCCAGAAACACATACCGAACGCAGATTATGTAATGAAGATCAATGTGTTTCAGCAATGAATCATCATCATCTTGCAAATTCTGAACACATTTTAATGACAGCTTAATCAATGTGATTTGCACTTTTTATGATAATGAGTTATAAATAGATTCAGGCATTTCCATTGTCCATGTTTCAGGTATACTATATATTCTCATTAACAAAAAAAAGGGAGGAAAATAGAAGGTGCATCAAAAGATCTAAGGTGATATTATGTTCATGTTGATACAGTTGCATTTTTTGCTATATAGACTGCAAACCATTGCCACACTTTTACCTAGTGTGGCAACATTTGCATAAAATTATGTTTAATTGCTCAGGAAACTGGGTTTACTGATTCATGCCACTGCAAGCTTATTAAATACACCCCATTGTGAAGTTTTGCTTCCACACTGAAGGCCATACGTTTAATGATTTAAATATTGAAGAGATCTTTGTTGCATCCTGAACAGATGTTCTCTGACTCATGTGAGCTGATGTGGGCTTTGACCAAATATCATCCACCATGAGGTTTCCCACCAACAACATACACAGCTCTAAATTTTACAACTTTGCCTATAAGTTTCCTTAAAGTTAACTTTCAGCATGGCATCTGATGTCTAACATTTGCTTATGTCAACCCTTTATTACTATATGATGATTACAGAAGGAGAAACAAATCTGAACAAGGTTTGGATCCATGGTTTAGCAAACCCACTGTTGCCGTAAGGTTAATTCCGTATAAAGTTGGTTGCTTTTCTGTTTGTAATCGTTCACCAGATGTGTACACAGATGTTAGAACGAAACACATTTCCTCCCCGGTTAACTAGGAGTGCATACAGTAGAGGCTCAAAGTATTTGTATTTGAATTTTCTGGAAACACAAAGAGCGGTAGCTCCACCTTTGCTGTTAGATCATAACAGCTTTAACCTGCCACAATGGGGAACGATAAATGATACGTTCCTACGCCTGTGTTTAAAGTGGGATTGTCTTTCATCTCCTGCTGGGACTCTGCCAGGAAAGATTCTCACTGTGAGGTTTAATGCTCCGAGCTATAAGCCCAAACATGTTTATTTATTTTTACAATTCAAAAGACCCTTCTCCCCCTCACCCCTGCTGTATCGCTCTCCTACCCCACCCGCCACCCCCTCTGTCATTAACTTTATGGGAATTTCCATGGAATTCTTTCTGAATATACAGTGAGTGATTGTGTGGGGATGAGGAACCGCATGCAAGGGTGTAATATCCTTCTCAGTAAGGCATGGGTTATGGGCCCCTGCTGATGATGACACGGGAACATCTGGATACCGGTGTGAGTGTGTAATGCTAAATAATGCAGCAGAATTAAACACCATCCAAACATTTATGTACTCAAGATTATGTAACATTAAATGTAATCACATAATGAAATCAACTAATGTCTGTGCAAATTAACTTACTAACAAACTCTCTCTTCTTCAAGTGTTTTTAAGTAGCATGTCGCTGAACCTTTACATACGGTTTATGCTTCATGCTTTGGCCAAGAAGGCTGACATTGATAAATGGAAGATTAATCCTTAACTAATGTTTCAGACAGCAGTGAGAGTGGATGTTTTCAGGTTTTATAACACTCTTTTTTTGGAAGACATGAAAACATAACAGGGACAAAGATTTAAATACAGTTTGGTGAAAGTGAAAATGGCACGAACATTGTGGAGCTGTTGGAATTTATTATATGACCACATATAATTATTACACCCATTAAACACTGTCTTCACTGTGATTTAAATCATTGCTTAAAATCCTTATAACTACATTTATAATTATTGATAGTACTTGCTTATTGCAAACTGGTTTGTGCATATAAAACAATGTGTGTGGGACTTTCATGTGTGTTTCCCACACTCACTGAAATGGCAGGTCAGGTGCCTTTGTAATCTTATGGCCCTCCAGCCCCTCTTATGATCTTTTTTAATCTCAGTCAGTTTAATCTCAGAATAAATGGAGTCTAATTTTGTTTATTTTCATACAAACTGCAGGTTTTTGCGTCTGCGTCAAAGCACCCTCTGACCTCTTTATGACCTCATTTCTTTATATACAGGGTATATGATCACTCTTGTGTGTTTTACTATTTCACTGTTTCGAGATTCCCCCATTATCCTTCAAACACCAGCATGTGTCTGCATGAAACCGGGAAAAATCTGGTAGGAACACATATAGTTCTACCAGCATCAAGAAATAAACACATAAAAAATACGCACATACATGGCATACACAAGTTTCACGACTCCCTAAAATGACTACCAGTATGCATTAGTTGATACTGGTGTTTGATCTAATATGACGCGGTAAAACATCCGAAATAGTATATTAGTAAAGCAGAAGTAATTATCATTGGAAATGGAAAATTAAAACACAAGCACCACAAATTTCTCCTACAATACTTGAGCGTATGACTGGCAACAACGGCAGACTTAGTGCCACAAAGGCTCAAAAACAAAAGATAAACTTTTTTTTTCCAAGCTGGAAACAAAAATCCAAACAAGGAGAGTAAACTGAAACCAGAAACACAAAGACTCAGAAGTGGAGACAGATTCGAAGACTGCAGCGGACAGACTGGCAAACAGGACTGTACGTACACGGCACACTGACTGGGGAACAGGACACAGGTGAGGGCAGCACGCAGGAGGAAACAATTAAAAGCAGGTGGTAACAATCAGGGGAAGGCAAACAAAAGCAAATAAAAGCCCAAGAGACACAAAGAAAAGTAATTACCAAAATAAAGATACACATAGACGCACAAACACATAAACGAGACAGAGGGAATACAGACACACACCGTTTCTCATTTCCCAAATTACACATCCTGTCCTCAGCACCTCTGGTTTCTAAGTTATGAGTGGACAAAACAAGGAAGCAATACAAAAACAGAGTCCAGGCTTCCTCGCTTTGAGTCGACTGCATCATAAATTACTTTTCTGTGATGTACATAACAAAGTCATTACAAAGCAATGTGAGATTTTGAATCCATATATATCATTTCCTATATGTTGTCAATTCAATCGATGACAGTAGGAATTATAGTCACAGCTCTATGTAGCATCATTATCACTTTTTAAGATTAATCTATTGGTCTTGAAGGAGAGGTCAGAGGTCAAATGTCACATTGTATTTAATATGGTATTTTCTATATGTTGCCGATACACATCACACTAACAATCATGGTTTCAAAGTTATAAGTATTTTTAATCAGTTTTAACCAGTAGATTATTAAGTTGAGCTTGCCAAAAACATAACCTACTTGGTGAAAAATGACGAAATTAATATCATCTAGGAAATTCTACTATTTTCTGCTATTTCTGAATACTTGATGTGATGACAGACTATAATCGAATACGTGTATATTTGAATAAATGGATAAATAATCAAACTTGCAATGTGTTACCCACGTCAAAACAGAGAATGCAATAGATCTGATCATCATACAACATAAAAAGGACATGTTGTTGTCCTCCTCTCGCACAGGATATATTTAAGCTTTGTGCTGCTCCTTTTTATACAATGAATTTTTAAAACCTCTAAAGAATACACCTGCGCATCCTCGATTATAGCTCCTCTGGCAAGCCTCCTCTCTCTTCTCTCAATATGAGGAATGGAAGACATGCGTAGCCAGAGAAATTGGGACAGCCTAGGGAAACACCAGGGAAAATGTATCCAAACATCAACCAAAAACTAAACAATGGCACATAAACTGAAAGTCATTCAACTATAAATGAGATCAAGAACTCAAAATAAGAAGAATCCAAAAAGCATAACCAAACCTTGAGACCACAACATGTGATGCAGATTCTTTGTAACTGAATACATCTATTTATGAATTTGTTGCCAGCTACCATCACTATTATTAGCATAGTTTCTCTTCTTCTTTCCCCTTTCTTCTTTTCTTTTTTACACAGAGCTCATTAAATTTCCCTTGTGTATAAAATGTGTTATATATAAAGCTCCGCTCTGCTTGCCTTTAGTTACATGTGCCCCACCATTATCCAGCTCTTCTCTTCTCTCTGTTCCTCCATGCATGCCTGTGCTCCAAAAAGGGTTACTGTGGCCCCAGAGCCCCACATGTGTAAGGAGATATCTTCAGCCAGCCTACAGCACTGAGCTCGCCGAGCGACTGGTTGCTCCTCCAACACACAAAGCAGTGAGCGAGGGAGAGGGAAAAGAGAGAAGAAGGGAAGCAAAAATATGAAAATATCATCAGAGGACTGGGAAGCAGCTTCAGCTCCTGCAATCCTTGTGCAAATACAACACACTCTCATGAACACAAACACACATGCATACGCACAAACACTTCTGGCATCTGTCTCGGGGAGAGATCAAGTAGAGATCAACCACAGAGCTTGGCTCTCCCCCACCGGCTGTCCTCATTCTGCTACACTACAGAGGGGAAACATCACCAGCTTGTTGGTCTGGGAGGCTTTCTGATTACCTCTGAATCCTTTGGTTGAGCAAGCCATAAATATTGTGCTATTAGGAGCATAACTGCAAACCTGCATGGCAATCAACCACCAATTATAAAAAAGTGTCCACCAGGAGTGTTTTGAACCTTTACTGTGAGTAATAAACTTCTATTCTAAGCCAATACATTTATTAAAATGACAAATCTAATCAGTTGCAGAAGGATCGGCCCTCTTGTTATGCTCAGTTCAGTGGCAAAAATTGCTGTTTTGGTTAAAGGTGCAGTCTGGGTGGCACAAATCCCTCATCAAATGCCACCATTTCAAACCAACTTTGTGCAAGTCCATGCACGTGCAAACACATAAATGCACACACGCACGACTGGAGTGCAGTATTAGCACCTTGGGTCAAAGCTGAATACCTTACAAATAAGCACAACTGGAGCTCATCAAAGAGTGGAAAGGCGGAAGAGCCAGTGTTGGTGGTTATTTATGATTCTACATTTTACGGCTCAGCGCAGCTTACTAAATCAGAGGTTTCCTTATTCCTTATTATTCCTTATTGTACATATTTTGATTAATTTGTGATCTGTTTTTCACTTATTGAGGCGAGATATCAAGATTGCGTGAAACTCCACGGCTCTGTTGCTGGAAAGAAAAAAGCACACACATGCACGTTACATGCACATGCTTTTTCCTACATGCACGTTACGAGGTGTGCATGTAGACTTGCACAAACGAACATCAAGACATGTGAGGTAAACATTGTTTTAAGATGTGTAAGTGTAATGCACACATACAAGTCCAATCACATTTTTTCAAGTGCTTTTCACTTTCGTTTATCTCTTCCCTTTACAGTAAATTAACCAAACAAAAGTAGCTCTCCTCTCAGTCGTTGCATGACAGCAACAGTGCTCATGTAATTAACCGTAAACTGCTCGTTGTGACAGTGAATTATCACGGGGCAACGAAATTGCTGGTTAATCATAAACACTCTCTGTACACAGTCGTGTTTATCTGCCTCTGCTCTAGCTTTAACCTCAAAGCTTTATTGTACTTTGGACAACTGCGTGTGCGTATGTGTGTGCAAATATGACGTGCAAGCACATGATTTTTAAACAGAACCCCAGAATTACTTTTCCTCTTAATTATTAAGTAAGAAGGGTGGAGGAAGCTTTACATGTTTGCTGACAGTGTAGTCGGGCAATCCCTACATCCCATTGCTTTCCATTAGCTTAAGCTAGCATGTGTTTGGACGCTCTAACTAAGATGTAGCAGGAGAATACTCGAGAACTAACCTCCATCACAAAGGGGGGTGTTTGCCTGACCTCCCGTCCTCGACTCTGTGAGGGCCCAGGGCCCAGTTTGGTCTCTCCAGGCAAACCTAACAATGTTTGCTCTGCTTAATGGCTTCTCTGTTTGTTTTCCTCTTCACTGGAGCGACCATCTCTTGGTCACAGCAGCTTTAGTGTGCTGCCACGTTTGGGGTCACCAAACCGGGGCCTAGCCCACCCAGAATGCAGTGCAGCAGCCAATGGAGATATGAAAATTACTGCATGGCTGTCAAACTTAAATCTGCAACACACACACACACACACACACACACATAGTGTTAATCTACCATTTCATGTGGAGCTGCGATCTTGCTTCAGATAGGCGACTTTTATCTGTTTGTCAGCTCTCACCTCGGGTTTGTCAAGCTTTCTCTCGAGGGCATCGTAAAATGAAAAAACACATAATAAGAATAAAGGAATGACTGTCTTTTTTCCCTGCAACTGAAACCTGTGACTCAACTATATGTTGTCATCAAAGGCAGTGATTATCTCCAGATTTATTTTAGATGCTAGAGCCACTGGAGTCATAAATACATAAATACAAACGTCTCAGGGAGATTAGGCGGATGCATAAACACCTGAAAAACAAGAAAGTGAGCTGCAAAAACTATAACCATAGTGCTTATCCTGTGTATTGCGATGGATTCATGCAAGAACTAAAATTTATATTCTACGGAAGTTACATAAAAATTGGAGACTGACAACAAAATATCTGTTTTCCTCATTCTTGGGGATAATTTTCAAAGATGTTTTAGAGCAGGGATGTCAAACTCATTTTGCACTGTGGATCACAGAGCTAGCTGTAAACAGCTTTAACTACAAATGTACTCCCCAGGATACTTTAATAAAAAAAAAAAGAAGTGTAATTTCAATGGCGTGTCTCAGTTTTTCTACATCATAATGAAACACTGTAGTAAATGAAAGAAGTCTGTCAGAGTGACTCTTTGGCCATAAATTGTAAGAAATAAATGTGTAAAATGACAGAAAAAGTTCTGATTGTGCACGAGGTCCAGTGAGTGTAAAACGAAAACATTTCTGTCAGCTGACAGAATATGTCCTTTAGGGCTCCACTCACACCCAGTGTTGAGGAAGTGCGTTGATGTGTTTTGTGGCGCGATGTGTTCAGTTGATGTGAGAAGAAGAATAAAGCAGGAGTGAGAACTAATAGCTCTGTGTCGTCTGTTTACCAGAGGTGGGACCAAGTCATTGTTTTGCAAGTCTCAAGTAAGTCTCAAGTCTTTATCCTCAAGTCTCAAGTCAAGTCTCAAGTAATGTCAGGCAAGTCAGAGTCAAGTCTCAAGTCACTGGTGTAAAAGTCCAAGTAAAGTCACAAGTCTGAAATTTTGAATTTCAAGTCCTTTCGAGTCTTTAAAAAAAAAAAAACGAAAAAAAGCATGTTGCAGTTATATGCTAAATGTAAATATTAGACCATGTAATTTTTAAATCTGTGTTTTTCTCAACACATGACAAAATAGTGAACTTAGAAAATATACACAAATTGTGAAATTGCACCTCTTTAAAATGCAGCTCAATTAAACCTAGCTCCAAGAATAATTTTCACCGACAGTTCTGAGATAAGCTGCATGTTATTCTTGGATGCGGTTGTAGGACCGGCTTTAAAATCGCATGACAAAAATATCATACATAAATAAATGATTTTTTTTTTTTTAAATATCATTTAAAAAAAAAAACTGCATCACCAACGTAGCCTGGAAAACATTTGCTAGTTAGATGAAGTCAGCTATCTCATCCTAGCATATTTATATGCATATTTATAATTATACGCTTCTTGGAGTGAGTGCACACACTCATGAAGTTTAGTAACTTCCGGTCACTGCAACAAGCCCAGGTACAGTTTACCGACGGATGGGTGCAGGACCTTGAAATGCACCGTGTAGAACGAAAGACCATCGTACGTATCATAAGTTTACCAGTCTCACAAATCGTCGTCATAAATACACATTCGTTAACCGTTTATTAATATAACCTTTGAGCTCAATGGTAATTAATTAGCAGTGGAAATAATTTCTGGTAGCATCACAGAAATGTAGCAGTGACAATAATACTGTATGCTGTAATCGTACTGGACAATTAGTGATACAAAACAACTGTTTTATCCTGTGAATAAAAGTATGTGTTTTTGTCAATGTACCATAATAACAGAAGCGAAACGCAATATTGTGTCAGGACAATTCACTATTTATGCACAATAAACAAAGGAGCATAGCGCGACAATTTCTGTTCAGCGCCAGACTTGCTTGTAACCTATATCACCAATTATGTTATGAAAATGACGTATTAACTACAACAGCAGACTGACCTTCGTGTAAATGCTTGGAGCAGACTAACCTGTGAGCTGGAGGGTTCTGGGACGTTATATTTGGTCTTTGAATGGCTGCAATCCAGGCCATCCGTCGCCTCTTTGTTACTTCGGAAACATGGCTCGAACAGTTTCTCTTCAACGACGTAATCCGATAACAACCGATCTCTTTACCCGTCGGCTTCCCGTGGCTGTCATGCGACCGGCTATTGCAGTTAATAATACAACGGCTTCTTGACATTTTTGTGTTTCTTTTTATCGCTGTATAACTGATTTTAATTGAAAGCCTGCGTGCGCTAGTACCGCTTGCCACGAGTTCCCAGAATCCTTTGCGGTTCTACCCGTGAATGACGTCACATTTTCAATCTCTATATAATATGCATGTTAAATGTTATATTTGGGGTAAAATATCAAGTCTTTTCAAGTAAACCGGTTCAAGTCCAATTCAAGTCCCAAGTCATTGGTGTAAAAGTCCAAGTCAAGTCACAAGTCTTAGAACATTTTTTCAAGTCAAGTCTAAAGTCATAAAATTAATGACTCGAGTCTGACTCGAGTCCAAGTCATGTGACTCGAGTCCACACCTCTGCTGTTTACCTCCACAGTGTCCTTTATTTCCTTTATTGACTGATTGATTGATTTTTTTTTCTTTTACGTGAACCGACTGTAAAAAATCAAATTTCTATAGAAGATTTTAAAAAATGTAGTGAAGGAAAAACACAAACTACTGCTTTTTTACTTTGGTGCTGTATGAATGGCCATGGAGAGGCCATTAAGGGGAAGTCTTTATCAGTAGGAGAGGCTGCAAAAACTTGTGAAAATACAGTTTAAAACCAAAAATTTACATGCTCCTTCACAGTCTCCAAAGCTGCTCAGTGGACCAGTTTGAAATCTTTGGCTGACCGATTTTGGCCCCCTGGCCTTATGTTTGACATCCCTGTTTTGGCGCATTTAATCCAATATTACCTCCACAAGATAGCACATCCGCGCGCATCCTATTTACTCACATCACAGGGCTTTTAAACTTAAGATAATATCTTCTATGTTTCCAACATTTTTACCTGCTTGGTTATTGTTTGCTTTACGACCACCGCCAGCTGCACGGTATAGTTTGCTCATGCATTTTAATCATCCCTACATGCCGTGAGCAACACGCACGGAGCTGTGATTTACAAATCCCCCTACAAACACCTTTTTTTTTCTAATTGCTGGGGTGGAGGAGGGGGGTATTATTAGCCCATTTGCTGTGGAGTGCAGGAGGATCACATGAGGCCTTTAGGGGGATGGGCAGACTTTTCTGAGGGTGGTATGGCTTTAAGAGTTTACTACCATCAGTGCGCTATTTCACTCACACGCCGCAGAAAGTTTGGAGGCCAGGCGAGCAGCGGGATACCGACGGATAGGAAGTGACGGGACTGAGTGAGAGTCAGAAGGAGGTAAGAAAAGAGAGAGAGAGAGAGAGAGAGAGAAGACGTGAACATCAACACAAAGCAGAGTGAGAAGCAGCGTGCAATCATCGGACTCTTGACTGTGGTGCGGGAGGGAGCTGAAGTGCGCATGATCTTATCAACAACACCGGAGCGACACATTTTCAATGGAAGGGAACTGGTCCCAGAAGTGAAAGGGAGAGATTGCAGTGAGGACGTGTGTTTGTCGCCTGATTCCTATGAATGTGCCCGTAATTGTGGAAAGTACTGACGCACGGCGGGGGGACCGCATGAAAGAGTGACCCACCAAACTTTGATCATGAGGGAAAAGACTTGACGAGACAACACGGCACAAGAGAAGAACACAGCTGGGATATGAGCGGAGACCTCTGGATTTCGCCTCGATTTTTTGCTCTCTCGGGTACGGTTTTGCGTCTTCGGGGATGTTTGCGAGTTGCATCTCCGCGGCTCCAGGTCGGATACTGACTCGTTTCTGCGCCCTTGTGCTGCTCGTGGCTGTGGGACTCGCTGCGGAGCTGCGGGTCCGAGTCCGGCTCTCTGACGGACTGGTGACCGAGGAGGTTTTGGAGGCGGACAGCGAGAAAGACTCGATATCACTCGAGTTCAAGCAGGGAGATGGGACGCTCATCACTTTTGTGGTGGACTTCAAACGGGTAAGAGGTTGTCCTGCTTACCGCTGAACATGAGGCGGATACTTCCCCCTGGCTCATTTGAATTTTAGGTTATTGAATAACTGCAATTTCCCCTCCAGAATCAGAACTAATTAACAAAGAACTTAATTTCATGCTTCCCATTTTATACCTGCAGACTCATAACACTCCCTCGGTGGTCCTGGAAGTCACTATAGGAAGTCCCCACTTAAAAATAAGAAATTGTGTCTTGTCACTAATCCTTAAAGTCAGTCCAAATCTAACTAAAAGGCACTACTGCTGTGCCCCTCCACCCCCTTACTTTGGTATAATACACCCATCCACCCCTACAACCCCCCAAAAATCTGATCAAGGATCTGCACCGTTCACATAATCAGAACCCCCAATTCTCCCCAAATCTGTGTATCCCTTAGGTGTTGAAATCCGTAACAATGGCTTCTTGGTTCAAGCTACTTTGTTAAATTTTAATTCAGGGTCACAGATCTGAATCTTAAACAAAATCACACCTAAAGCCTTTTTTTTTTTAAAATAAAGGGGAAAAATCTGAGCAGTTACTGTAGCCCATATTTAAGCTGAAGTATAAAGTTTCATTCATCCCTTTCCATCACAGCTGAGTTTCACCGAGGTCAAGACAGCTGCTGCTCCTTAGATGTGACGCCCCCAAGACCCTAATGGCCTTCGAAACCCCTGCAGCTCAAGGGTCCCGTTCAGAGCTGATCATAAGTGGCCATATTTAGCATTCTTCTAAAATATAGACAAACAGCTCAAGTGTCCAACGCCAACCAGTTGTAACATTTTGGAAAGATGACACTGTTTTGCTTTTGTCAATGGCTATCCGGAGACTCGTGAAATTGTCAATCTTGCAAAATAAAAAAACAACTGCTTTGCATAAGAGGGGCGTGTGTGGTGGGGGGGGGGGGGTGCACAGAGCAAAGGCATGTGTCTGTGATGGTTGCTGTCACATAAGCTGACAGGCTGGCGAGATGTGAAGGGGGAGATTTACCAGGATTAAGTGGGCATGTCTGACCTTTTTGATCTGCACGTCTGGTTCACTAACCAAAACAGCTAATTTAGAGTTGAAAGAGAAGAGGCCGTCACCCCTCAATCGCTGGTGACACCCACAGAAAGAGACGTACAGTGATCTGAGAGCAGGGAGCCCTTTTCCTGACCGTGCAGGGTTGCTGTACCCCGTCACGCATGCACACACTCCAGCGCACATCACATCTGCACATATGGTTTGGTTTATTTGAACCTCTTAGATCGCTTTACTTTTCCGCTGCCTGATTTATCTGTACAGTTGTAGGTCAGCCTCTTGCTGCTCCCCCCTACCTCTCCCCTCTTTCTGTCTCACCCCCCCCCCCTTGTCTCCTGCCCCCGCCTTGTTTCTTCTGCATGTGGTTTTCATTCAAGTCTTGTGCAGTATCTCCCAAGATTTATGGAAAGTTGGATGAGCTGTCACTTCCAGCTGCCATGAATATATAGTTCAGACGAGCGCCTGTGGGAAGCGGAGTGTTTTAAGAGGGATGTTAAACACTGAGTTCTAATGATGAGACACAAAAAATATGGATGGCTCGATAGATAATGTCACATTTTGAAGAGCAAGTCTCGTTCACTGAGATTTAAAAAAAGAACTGAAATGTAGTCACGGGACAGCAGCCTCATTACTATTTGCTGCTTTGTGAATACGTGGCAAAATGTGATGGTAGATGTTATAGCCATTAGACACTGGTGAAGTGGTCTGCTGAATGTGAGAGGGAAGTTTAGTCAACCTTATCCAAGCAATGAATCACAGTGTATGAGCCGTGCAGCGATTTCAGGAAGGTTCTCTGATGGTCTGTAAGCATATGGAAAAGATGAAAAGGTGGTTTTAGCTTGCTCATGACACCTCTGTGTCATGTTGACTGAATCTCAACATGTGGACACCGCTGTCTGTTCACTTCAAAGCAACAGATTTATGATAGTGCGGTTTGCTTTTTTTATGAAGCACAGGCGTTATGGGGTTGGATGGAGTTGATTATCTGCCACTTATTCTGTAATTGCATTTGAAGGTTACACTCTTTTTTTTCTTTTCTTTTCTTTTTTCTTTTTTCAGCGTGCAGTAATGGAGCTTTTCATTCCCGTCTGGGGTCTCCATGAAGTATTTACAGCTGAATCGACTCTAAATTATGTAAAATTGCAGCAATCTGTCTGCAGCTCAGAAATATCCTGATGAAATGTTTCACGTCGATCTGCAGATTTTTTTTTTTTTTTTTTTTTCCCCCACTGTGAGACAAATCTCAGCACAGATGTCACTCTGAATAGAGAAGGTAGCTGCCAATTTGGTATCCCCCCCCTTTCCACCCCATTAAATTCTGCAATTTATGGTTCAACACAGGCTAGTACCCTGAGCTTAACATAAACCGTTGTCTTAAGGTCAATGCGAGGGAAATGACCCTCATCTTTCAGGGCTTGTTTTGGGTCTTTCCAGATTTGGTGTTTGTGTGTCTTGTCTTTTCTGTCCATCAATGCAGGAATGTGAATGACTTCACGGGGATCTGGGATGCAGTGGTGCACGTCATCGTACATCTATAGTTACAGGCACCTTGGCCTGCAACTGTAAAGCCTTTTTATTATCTGGATACGATTTCAGGGTTTTAAATTTCGGGGCCTATTTCGATTTATAGACTTTTTAGGTCTTCTTTTATTCCTAGATGTTTGATTCGATTCCTTCTTGACGCAAACCTCCACGCTTATCAGGGCTTGGGACTCTTATTAGAAGTACACCGTGGGGCGCACTGCAGTTACAATTTAATGTTAGGCGGCCAGTAGCAAGTGCATTGCTGTCATTTCCATGATGTCAAATAACTAGGTGTCCTTTGATACATCTAAGGTGTGCTTTAAATAATGTAGCAAGTTTGTCACTCTTAAGTGACTGCATGTGAATGCTTGTAAAGGATTCCTTTGCCCTTTAAGTGCAATGTCAGGTGGCATGTTTAAACCCAACCGCAATCCCTCTTGTTCTCTTAACTATGGGTTTGTTTTTTTTAATGCCTAATCCTAACCAGCAAGAAAAGTCAAAAGTGATTTAAAAGCATCTGAAACAAAATGCAGACAGTCTCCTGTCACCCCTTTAGCCACCTAATATGGTCGTTAAAGCTCAGAGGATCTTTTTTTTCTTTCTGCACTTTAAAACTAGAACTGCATAGTTTGAGATAGTAGGAATAAACAGCTGATACCATCAGTTAGAAGGAAATTTGAAAGGCTTCCGCTCACGCTAGCGTTTTTACTACTTTGGGTGACAAAGCTTTAGGAGTTTGCTGTTCTTACCAAAACCTCAGTTATTGGAACAATTTTGAAAATAGGGGTGTGGGAGAACAAAGAAACTGCTGATCCAAAAAAATCACCAACTATATTTGAGGTTCAGAGTTTTTCGATGGGGATGATCATCTGCACCTTACACCATCCCGTTAACTGGGTCAGGATCTTGTGAATGATGGCACTGATGAGCACGTCGGTGTCCGTTTTCTTTTTTTTCTCCCTGAACCTTGCAAACTGGATCGGCTTTCACTGCGGAGGCCTGCGTTACCGTCAGCTCAGCTCATTGTGATGGTCTTCAAAGCACAGAGGCTTTATGCACACGCCCAGAAATAAGCTTGCCGTAAGAATGGATTGGAGTTTTTTTTTTTTTTCCACACACCCTCATGTGCTGTGTCAGACACAGAAGGAAAGTTGAGGGTGGGGAGTTAGGTTGGTTAGCTTTTCTGTGTGCCCTCCCATTGGGTTGCAGAGTGTGACCCAGTTAGGCAGGTGCTCATTCAGAGTTCTCTTCGAGCCTTCGTATGCTGTATGCGCCATTAGAATTGTTTAACTGCATTATCTGTCAGACAAACTCTTTTTCTTTTCTTTTTTTTCCTGCGTGGGAGGCCGATGACAGTCCACTTTGTTCTTTTTCTTGTTAGTGTAAAACGCAGAGGTTTGCCAAGAGTCACAACTGGCTGTTGTGTTTTTTTCCCATGTTACAGGTACTTCACATTAGTACAGTACCGTAGCAACCTTTTTTTTTTCTTTACTTTTGACTGCCACACCTTGCCTCTTACTCAACCTTGAAACACCATCCCTCTTTGTCACTTGTACAAACTTGTAAAGTCCTTTTTATGGGTGAGTGTCACCTGTTCCAGGAAGTGTTGTTGTTGCTTCAGGTACGTTCAGTACGTTATAAGGCACACAGGTTTTCACACTCCAAACGGTGACTGTGAGCAATCTGTGAGTCACAGAAATCCATGTGGCAAATTGTTTACTCAAGGGATGAACTTTGAAGACCTCGCCTCCTACTCTGCTTTCCTTTTGTATGTTTTTTGCGTGGGAAAATGACTCTGTTCAGAGAAGTTACTGCCTAGTTCTGCTTTCTTGTCTTAAATCTTTGAGGTGGCATTCTTGAACGCTTACTTTTCGTTTTAGTACATTAAGATCTTGTAAGGTTACTCTGTGCTGGAGGAAGAGTTCAGCTAACTTTAAAGTATTTAAAAGTGAACTTTTTGTTTGTTTGTTTACCCATGGCCATAATTTTCCCTGCTTTTTTTCCCCCCCCTAAAAATCAAAAACAAAACACCAAAACAAGCTTCTTCTGTGGTCTTGTTGTTGCCATTCGGGTCTCCTCATGATCCCCCTTTGGCCTCTGGTGGCCCCTTTGCGCCTGTTGGTGTCTTTATCCTTTTCCCCTCCTCCTCTCGCCAGAAGGCCAGATGTTCACATTTAATACTGCTGATAAAGAGCTTCCCATTTTCACAGTCTCTGCTTCCAGGGAGAGACCAGAGCAGAGAGATGACTATCATCTAGCTTTTTTAAAAAAATTCTTACTGATCAGGACAGGGACCGCACGGTGCTGTGGTAGCAGCCTTTGACGGACATGAAGACGGCAGTTGTGGCTTGCAGTGTACATAGTTGTAATTTTTGTCTAACTACAGATGGTTTAAGATGAAGAAGATTGGCAATGACACTGACAAAGAATTGAAGCGTGCCAGATCTTTCTGTCTCCTGAAATATTCTTTTTGTCAAATTCATGGCTGTGTCCGTTTGGGTAGCGCCACTTCGCAAACTTCGGACTTATTTATTTTATTTTTAGGTCAGTGATAGTTCAGGCAGTTAAGTCATAGGGGTCCACACCTGGGAAGGCATTACAACACCCTTTTCCTTGTCAACAATCTGTCGTGTCACCTTTCCTGTCATAAAACAGATTCTGTTTTTTAAGAAAAAGGCTCATAAAGGATATGTTGTTACATAAAACCTATTATCAATATGTATAGTTTGAATAATACCATTATTTTTGTGGTTCCTGAAACCGGATATGAAAGATGTGCAACAACAGTTGGAGGCTGAATGGGACTGTGGCCATCTCTATTGTTTATGCCTCATCTATCTGCCTCATTTCCTTCCCTGTTAGCACTCACTGCTTGCCTCTTTCTCATTTCCTGGATGCAGAGTCCCCCATAAACTGTTTGTGTGTCTACTTAATTGTATCCAGATTCTGCATGAATGAATAAAATGATGTTGTGGGCTGTGCAGAGTTAGTCTTTTTAAAAAGAATTTCGGTTGTATTTTTGTGCTCATGTGTAACACCTAAACATTAACCCCTCATGCACTGGGAAAGGTAAGCTCCTTTTGCATTCTTGTCAGGAGAATAGCCAACAGGAAAACCTTTCTTTTCATGGCTTCCAGTGTTTTGATTGTCCATTCATTGCCAGTGTTTACTAATTGGTTAGCTCTTTGGACAGCCAGGTGTGACCAGACCTAAATGTGGCTCCACATTCCTGCCTTTGGGGCGTCTGTAATTAACTTCAGCTCAAAGCATGTCTTAGCTCAGTGGCTTTTCTCCCGTTCCTTTTGTCTGTGTGCGTCTTTCCCTCTGTCTCCCAAAAATGATCTTTAATCCCTGCCAAAAACCTGTGCTTTTTTTTTTTTGCTGCTGCTTTGAATGGCTTCCCTCACACACTAAAGCAAATACCCTGTCCCGTCACCAAACATTTAAAATCCATACGTGTTTTCAAAAGGCAGTCGGAGCCATTTACGTAGGTTCGGGATTTTAAAAGTAAACACAAGGTTTCATCACTCGAGACAAGCGAATAAACTGGAAGGCTGCACGGTGCTGAATTTTATGTAACGATTACATTGCCCTTTTTTTTTTTTTTTTACTTTTGATAGTATACAAGCTTGACTTTAATCTTATTTGTTCATTTTTTTAAAGTATTACATAAACTTTTTGGTCCTATGTCAGGCAAATATCCACACAGACCCACACTGATCCCAAATGACTCATCATAGCGTGGCTTACCAGCAGTCCTCCACAGCCAGCCATCAGCCTTATCAACAGACAGGGTCTTAGGGGGGATTTGAAAACAGGAAGAACCCCCTGCACAGGGAACACATACTGCTGTACTGTTTGTGTGCGTGTGTGTGGGTGCACTTGTGCGTGAATATCCATCCTTGCATCGAGTGTGAATCGGTTCAGCCAGAATGGCACTCAAACTGAGATACATATATCTCTTGCAAGTGCAGGTGCAATGTTCCCATGAGCGTTTGGACTGCTTTTCATTGCTGGGCTCCTATTTTAACAGCCTGTAAACCAGGTATATACTCTGCAAGGAGACGGAGTTTGTCTTGCTGGGTTACAGTGTCTGAGAATGTTCACTGTAAATGGCACCCTTTGAGTGTCTGAATGGGCTTTTGTGCACCTCTTAAATAATCTGACCCACCAAAGGTAACCACCAATGAAACGAGCCCCTACCCTCTCTCCTGATTAACAGGTCTTCGTTTGACCCACCAGTCATGTTGCATGAATACAGACTTGTTTGGCTGTTGGCCAGTGGTAGTTTGTCTGCAAATGGACTAAGTCCTATGTGTAAGCGAGCAATGTTAAGGAATTTGCACTTGTGTGGATTATTTATAGCCACCCTGACATTTACGCTGCTCTGCTAGAGTAAAAAAAACTCAAGGATACGCTGCCCTTTGATTATGGTATCGCCAGTCTTTTTAAAGATGGGAATAAGGTTGCCTTTTTAATTCGTAATGTCCGAAGGTGGTTATTTTCTGTAATGTTGGTCAGCAAGTTATTACTCTAATTTTTTTTTTCTAGGTGTAAACACTCTTTAAGGGGGGTGACTCATTTTCCAAATGTGGGCACCTCCTCTTTAGGGAGTATTTTGAAATTAAGGGGTGCTTTCAAGCTCTAGCAAGTCTACTCGATTCCAGCATTACTGTTTTTCTTGCCATATGCATCCCAGGCAATTATTGTGTCTACTTTTTGGCAGTGTGGTGTATTTTATCAGGAACTGACGAAATCTTTCTCTATAATCCATCACACGAATGAAGCAGGTTTTGTTACAACAGGAAGGGATTACCCCATACTGTGACCACAGAAGCGCCTTTCCTCCCCGTCTCATATTTGTTTGATCTTCTGTCAGTCCTCTGTTTGCATAATTCGGCGACTTTAAAAACACCTTCCCGCTTGGGAGATTGTAAAAAGAGATAGCTGTTGTTTGATCAGTAAGACGAGTGCGCACTCTCTCCTAGTGATATTGCCTGTCATCATAACAACAGGTGTAAACCTTACTTTAATCACTTCATGTTTCACTCCTTTATTGTGTTTTCTTTATCACGCTTTGGAGTGCATCTGCACACATCCCAAACGGTGGTGGTTTTTTCTGGCGGGCAGCAAAGATGATATAACTATTTTACTCTGTTTGCTGTCAGAATGTCAGTGAAATTTTACTCGAGCGTGACCTGAGCTGACATGTCCTCAGCACTGGTTTGGTGTTGTCATTCAAAGGTCGTAATTAAATTTTAACTACTCTCACTACATGACTGCGCACAAAATATACCAATGCTGCCAGCTGAATATGAAGACTACAAAACATCTTGGCCTGTCAGAAGATAAAGATAAAAGAAATATCACCATCCAGAAACTGTAAAAGTTCAATTCAGTGCAGTTCAGTTTTTCATATAGCAGCAAATCACAACAACAGTCACCTCGAGGCGCTTTAAATTGTAAGGTAAAGTTGCTACAAATATGTAGAATAAAGCAGAAAACCCCAACAATCAGATGGCTCCCAATTAGCAAGCACTTTGGTGACAGTGGGGAGGAAAAACTCTTCTAACAGGAAGAAACCTCCAGTAGAACTAGGTTGAGGGAGGGCCAGCCGTTATACACTTATGGACAAGTTATATCCTCTAAACACTAAAATGCTAAGACAAATATATATTTATGAGGGGCAATGGTTAGCATCGTCCAGGTCATAGCAAGAAAGTGTCCGGTTTGAATCCACAGACCAGCTGGAGCGGTTCTTTGTGCAATGAAAAAGTTCTAAAGCAGGTATGCAGGTGAAAGTATCTCTTTGGTTAATATTTGCAGGTATGGTTTTATATTCAACTTCTGATCTTCAGGGTTTTAATTTCTATATTTTAACTCAAATTGTGTAACACGGATAAATGGAAATCTATAGACTACTGTAAACTCTTAAGTACCACCAGCCAGGTAGTCTACTGGCAAAATGCCAGAACTAGAGTAATTTTCTGTAGTTTGAATGGTGGGTGTGGTGCACACAAACTCTGCTCTCACATCTGGTGCAGCCATTTTTTTTGGAGTTTACCTGAAGCATAATGCTGCCACATCCTAGAATAGTCTGCGCTACCCCAGTAATACATCATGAGCGTGCTTTATGTTTGTTGTGCAGCTTTGCTCTGTCCTTGGCATGGCTTCAAATCATTTCAGGAGCTCTTCAGAAGTGAAGCATTTAATCTCCAGGAGGAGGGTTGTTTTTTGGGGGGGGGTTTGTATGTTTTGTTTTTTTTGTTTTTTTTCTATAATTAAGGGGATTTTCCTGCCATCCTGACCTTCTCATTTGCTCTGCACAGCTTGACATGTCTTAGGTCAAAACTGATCCGATGCTAATTCTAGCTACGTGTAGCCAGAAGCTGCTTCTGGGGAAATTGTTTTCTGGAACCTGATCGCTGCCTGTTTGCTTCCTAATTAGGTAATGTAAGTCCAAAAACTTAGCCAAAACAATAAAACTAGGCAGTAAAACACATACCTTTTGGTATTTCATCATTATTGTTTGTTTACTTTGCCATAATGAGACATAACAATGGGAATGGATGTTACCCTTAGTACCCCCTGTAATATTTCACCCTGTCGACTTGCCACAGCTCCCAATCTGTGCTCCCAATTTTTCAACACCATGACTGTCAAACTGTGCCCGTAAGACTTTCCATGGTGTGCAGATGATGTCATTTTGATACAAAATTGCATCAATAAAAATCGTTGCCACAGTAAGCACTGTTAAACTACCTTTGCCCTTTTGGCCTAGACGCAGAGTAGAAATTAGACAATCATTAATCACGAGACATAATGACACAACAGGAGGGGATCAGTGTCTTCGCTTTGCTGTTGAGTCGCTTCCAGAGAAGCAGAGCTAGTGGAACTGCCATGCTGCTCTGTAATTACCCAGAGAGCCCTGGGGCAAATCCATGTGGCTGACACGAATACCTTCCTCTTCTTTCTGTCCCTCCCTCCCTCTCTTCTCCCCACCCGGTGTCCCAGCGTAGCACTATGTGTCTGCAGCATGGGAGGTCTTGAAGTCATGGCCTCTGCTTACTCCTGCACTCTGGGGCAAATGGCCCTCTTGTCCTTCTCGCTGTAGGCATTGTACTCACTCTTTTCGCTGTGATATCTCTTCCTCCGCTCTTTGACATTATCTTATTGTTTTGTGTCTGCAGGAAAAAGCTGAGGCATATAATTTCCACTGGCTCATTTCTGTGTTCCTCTGAGTACCATGTGAACAGCTCATAAAGCTATATAATCAATATTTGCTTAGTAATTTTCTTTCCAGGGGTCAAACAGGATTGCCTTGTGTAATACCCGTGCTGCTATTGTACCCTTGCCAGTGTCTCTTTTCACAGACAAAAGTGGCTGTTGGAGTGAAGATCCAAGCAGTCTGTAAAGGACTGCAGAGCGTAAACACTTGTGAGGCAGAATGCATTGCCTTCTTGCCAGGGTGTACTCTTCTCCATACAGGAAGTGGAAGAACTCAGTGGGGTTATCTCGGAGCTGTTTATCTATTCCAGAGTTCCTCCTGCTCAGGGAGTGAAAGCCTTCAAACTGTTACTCCTCAGCTGCCTGTTTGCTTCAGACGGGTGTGTGAAAAGCGGAGGAGGGGTATTTAGGACTGTGTGTGTCTGTGTTGGAGCTGAAGCCAAGGAGGAGGGGGTTTGGAGTGGGGTTCTAATGAATAGGAGGACAGGTCTACTGCTCTGCTCTCCAAACTCTCGAAGCTTCCCATCATGCTTTGCCTTGCCCCTCACCAAACTCTTTATGGCCTTTTGGTTTGGTGCCAGATCGCTCGCACATTTGCCAACGTGTGTGTGAGTGTGTGTGTGAGTGAAAATTCTCACTATTGACATTTTGCTAGTAGTACAGTTCTACTTTAAACAGCATGCTAAATTGAGTCTGACATTTCTGGCATGTGAGAAATTCTAGTAGGTCTGACAAGAAACAGGCTGGAAAGGTTTAATTTGACACAGCAGAATACTACAGTATTATAGGAGCCTCATTGCACAGGTCTGCAGACAAAAAGTATCAACAAGCTGTCATGTGAGCCTTTATGGGTGAGGTGAATATAAACCCTTTGTTTCTTTGAGTAGACAGCTGTTTGGACATCATTGAACTGCTTTAAGTACCGTAATGGAAACAGTATGTGTTCTAATTTGGATGATTCTCCTCATATAAACAACAACTTATCATAACCTTGCCTCGACTACTATTCCCGATACTTTCCGGGAGTCATCTGTTCAGCTTTTTCATTTCTCATCCCTTTGGCTTTTTCAGGATGTGAAAATATTCCGAGCGCTGATCCTGGGCGAGCTGGAACGAGGGCAGAACCAGTACCAAGCCCTGTGCTTCGTGTCCCGCCTCAACCGCAATGAGATCATCCCCAGCGAGTCCATGGCCCGTCTCAGGCAGGTATGACACGGTGGAGATTGTGCTATGGAGATTTTTCAGCTGATTATATACTGTGGAGAATCTGAGGATATTACGTCTTTCCCAGAAAAATCCCCAGGCCATTCGTTTGGCAGAGGAGCGGAGAGGCCTGGAGCAGCTGACTATGAGCGCAGCGGTCAATCTAAGTCGGGCCTGGCACCTCAGCGCCCACATCCACAACATGTGTAGCGAGGCTCGCGAGGCCATCTACACCAGTGAGGCAGATGTGAAATACTGGCTGGAAAAAGGTCAGCGGCCATCTGATTTTTGTTTATTATTGAACCTCACATAAACTCTGCTGGTGTTTTTGTACCCACCCCCCTTTTCTTTCTCCTCTCCTGATTGTCTCTCTAATTCTGCATACGTCTCTGAACTGATTCTCCTAATCTCCTCAACACTATCTTCCCTGTTTCTCTCTTCAAGACACCTCTTTCCACTTAATTCTAGTGATATGACTTCAAGTATTATCTTGTGGGGTTTCAATGATAAGACTGTGTGACTGTGCATGTTATCTAGGTTCCTCTCCTCTTTCGCTCTTTGCTCTTTGCTCTCCAAACTGCCTTCTTGCACACTATGAAATAGGGTGAAACGGCATGTGTGTGCATGCAGATTAATTTTGTTTATCGGAGAGGTTCAGCCCATTATTTAACCATTTGTTTTCAAAAAAGCAGTTTGCAGCGAGATGCAGATTCTTTATAGCAGCGAAATCCAAATGATTCGAGCTGAGGAGAATTCATACGACAGCACTATTGTCAGCTGACAGCTTTGTTATTAAGAAAACAATGTTGATGGTCACGGTTCACCGAGCGCTCTGCGCCGTTATCTGCACAGGGACCTATCGTAGCGTCTCCTTAGCATAACAAAGCTGCCCTTTCACTGCAGCATCTCGCCTGTTTTATGCCACTTTGTTTGCGCTCTCTAGATCACAGCCGCATTTAATTGAGCGGAATCAGAAAAGGGAGCGATCGGCGCAGACGCGCGACTGCTTGCTTTTTGTTTTTAACTGCCACATGCTTCAATATCTGTTTGTTTTACAGGAGTGGACGGCTCCATATTTGAGGTTCTGCCCCAAGCAACAGAGCTACCCAGCTTTCAGGCCTGTCATGCTACTAAAGACTTGTGGCAGCCATGTCTCTGCACGTACACCCTGCGGCTGGAGTGGTACCCGTGTCTGCTGAAGTACTGCCGCAGCCGGGACGCAACAGGCAAGGGCTCCACCTACAAGTGTGGCATCAAGAGCTGCAGCAAAGGATACCATTTCACGTACTATGTTCCCCAAAAACAGCTCTGCCTCTGGGACGAGGAGACCTAGAGTTTTGTTGTGGATGTTTAAGAAACGAGAAGACTTCTTTTTCTTTTTTGCCAGCCCAGCCAATGCTTCTCCACCCATGCTAACCACAGCAACACTGGACCTTGGTTTATATCATGTGAAGTGAAGCTGTGTCAGGTGGGGAGTGCCGACATCCAGACATTCACGTTGAAGTAGAAATAAATTCAGGTTCCAGATGAGACCAAAAGCTTTTAAGGGAGATGCAGCAAAGTCACTAATTTTTCACTAATGTTTCTGGGGAAAAATGACCTCTTGCTGTCAGTCTTAACGAGAGATATATAATTTTTTTTTTTTTTTTTGCCAAGAAGCTGTCACTTTTGTGCCTTTTTGGGGAAAGTGAGTGGGGCAAATTAAACAAAACCTCTCAAACAAGCTATGGTATGCACAAAAGATGGACAGTCATACACCGGCAGAGGAACAACACTGTTCCACTCTCAGTCAAAAGGAGGTAGACAAACAAATTCTTCCATCCTGGTGAAGGAAAATTTGAATGTTGGAATTATCTGTCTTATAAAGTTCTGTGAAAACAGTTTATTACCAGCTAAATGCTGTTTTTTACCATGTAAGCATGCTTACAAAGAAAAAACAAAACCTCTCCAATGCTATCTTTATTTATTTTGGTTGCAAAGTGAAATTATGGAAGACTATCATTAAAAAAAAATCTTTTTAATATAATAACCTCATCTGTTTGCTTCCCTGTAGGCATTAAGTTTAAGTTAGTTTCTGAAGTTCATCTTAAACCACAGAGCCTCAGTAACACAAAGTATTCGAACATATTTCAGGTTAACCTCTTGGCTGTTGTTTCTCATCCATATCCTGTTTTGCTTATATACTGCCTGTTTTCATTCTTGTATAGACGGTGTAGAAAAACAGGCATATTATCCTATTTAATAGTGAAGATTTATCCCGAGTTGCCCTGTCATTACCCATGGGGACACCTCCTGCCCACAACTCGCACCCCTCTCAGTCTGTTTAAAAAGTGTCAAACCAAAGTCAAAGAAATGCTGTGAAAGGAGCCGTTTAAAGTTTCAGTTTCTGGACACAAGCTCTTCGGTATGGTGGTGTTTTTTTTTGTTTTGTTTTTCCTCCCCAATGTGAGGATCCATTCAAGCAACAGGCGCTTTAATGATCCACACTGCCATCTTCTGGTTAACCAGCATTTTTAGACTTTTATGCGCGCTGCCAGAATTCTGGTTCTTGGTTTCCGGCTTTGCCTGCTATAATTTATACATCTCATATCTGCCCCCGATAATTTACGTGTAATTCAAGGAGCACTTCTTAAATTTGTGGGACCAAATTTAACTTGTCTGTCTGTTCTTTATAGTACTAGGTTAAAGAAAAGACTGCTTTTCCTCAATAACTTCAGCCTTTTTACTGCCATAACGCAAAAAAAAAAAAAAAGGGAGAAAAAAGAGGAAAAAAGAGTTTTTAGTGTGCTGGTATGTCCTGCTAACTGAAGAACCAAATGAGTGAAACACACCTATTTGTGGCCTTCTCTGGTGATCAAGTGCCTTAACATTTTACTGATGTTTTTGCTATGTAATTGTAGATTACATTGTTAAACATATTTTTTTTCTATGAAAGAGTTTTTAATATGTTGTAATTAAAAAAGCTGCCGTAAGGGAAAAAAATGAAGCAATTTGGTTAAGTACAATTTTTAAGAGCTGTTTTACATAAATTGTTTTAATAAAGTCCTTCTTTGCACTGCATGGACAGCTTGGAAGTTATTTGTGGTATATTGGAGTAATTTTATTAAGCCTTATATGGGGTATAAGGAGGTGTGTGTGTGTGTGTGTGTGTGTGTGTGTGTGTGTGTGTGTGTGTGTGTGTGTGTGTGTGTTTGGGGGGGGGGGGGGCAAAGGAATCGGTGTATGGGAATTAAGAGATATACAGTTTAGATTCTTTGCATAGTCATCTGCTTCTGGGTGCTCCAATAAATTGTCCTGTTTTGCACTCGGGTGTGTTATGCCAGTCTTTCGATCAAGGTTGTAATTTCCACCATTTCCCACACGGTGTCGCCCCTGTTCCGAAAGAAAAAGAGCCTGCCATCGCTACATCAAGGATGAAAGCATGCTTTTCCTACAAAATATTGCATAAATCTACTTTAATCTCTAATTATGGTATTGCACGAGATAATATAAGCAGGATGCAATACACTTTGTAGTGCTAGCAAGTTAATAGGAGCAGAGCATGCAAATGCAGCTACTTGTAATGGGATACAAAGGATGCTGAAGGAGGCTGCTGTTGCTGCTACCCGGTGCCGTTCAGTTAAAGGACAGCAAAGTGTGTATCCAAACAAACCTGCCTCGGTCTTCTACGAGCATATATTTGCTTCAGAGGACGCAAAACAGCCAGGATGTAAACAGAGAGACAGCCACATGTGAACCGTCAAGGTAATTATATTTCACCGCATTTATAAACGTGTTGTAACCCCATAAAACAAGGCTTTGTTAGCTTGCTAGCGGTTAGCTTGCTCCCTGATCCATCTAATAGTACCAGTGCAGAGTTAGCCTGTTATGATAGCATCCCCTCGGCTAAGGGATGAGCTATGGCCCTGCTCTGCTGCTGCCCTTTCACATTGTTAGCAACAGCTGCTTTTGCTGTCACCATCAATAAACTGGCCCACGAGCAAATGAAGAAATTTCTTCATTTGTTCGTGGGCTCGGGTTGCCAGTTCCCGTCCTTTCATTGGTTTGCGTGGGAACACAATTATTACGCTATTAGTTTTTACCTTAAAACAGCTCAAATCTGCATCCATTATAAGAGTAAACATAGCTCAGGTGTCTCACCCTTATCCTAGGAAAGCCTGCAGCAGGGCATGCTGTAATGAAGAAAAACAAATAATAAACATAAAGGTAGTTGTTCAGTTACCTGGTGTTTTCTTGTGTGTACTCTACAGAAGTCTTGAGTCACCACTCATTTCTTTATATTTTGCTAGTAAAATGAGCATATATTGAAACATGTGCAAACATTCATGGGAATGCAGTGTAATAAGGCAAAAACAGACTTTGTACAATTCTAAAGCGCCTGAAAGTCAATATTTGGCAACAATCGTTATTCCTTAGCTTTGCCTGAACTCTCTTAGGTAAGCTTTCTTTTCATTTTTTTAAAAGTTTAAGTAGTCTTTTTTGGATGTTGGATGACTTTTGTTCTGTTCTCTGTCAAGATGATCTCACACTGCTTCAGTAATGTTGAGGTCCGGGCTCTGGGGAGGCCAATCCATGAATGATAGTGTTCCAATATGTGTTTTTTCTATCCAGGTATGTCTTTACTGCATTGGCAGTGTTTGGGATCATTGTCATGCTGAAAAACAAAGCAGCTGCAAATCAGATGCTTTCCACATTGGGCTGCATGGAGGATTAAAATCTGAGTGTACTTCTCTGTGTTTATAATTCCATCAATTTTTACAATTTACAATTTTTACATTGTTATCTGTTGATTAAGAATGGCTTCTTGACAGCCACCCTTCCACTGAGACCATTTCTGATGAGTCTCCAGTGAAAAGTAGATGGATCAACTGATGAATTGTCTGGGCCAGACGCATCTCTTAGGACTTGTGTCACATCCTTGCTGGATTTTTTTCTTATTTCTTAAGGACACGACTTTCAAATATTGTTCATGTATTACAGATAGTTTTTTTTTTCGGCCTGCCACTTCTGCTTTTGTTCTCCTCTTGTCCAGGTTCCTCAGATCTTTTAATGACACACTGCATGCTGTACTAAGATATGCCATCTTTCCATCCTCTAGTTGTTTTTGGAATAACTGTATTGGTGCAAAAATACTATTTTATGCACGTTAAAGTGTATTATCTGTGGCATTTTTTTTTATAGATTCAAAAAAGAGAACAGTTTTGTGACTGTCTGCTACTAACAGAGTGCACAAGGCACAATTTAAAATGGATTTTCTATTATGTAGGCATAATACTTGTTTATTCCTGGAGTTAGGTCCCTTTTTATCCTTGAATTAAAAAAAAAAACATTCCCAAGAAAATGGTCAGGTCAAAGGACTGGACTGAAAAACTTTCAAAACCCTTTATAAAGCATGGAGAACGATCACTCAAAACCAGAAAGTCTGGCTTCTTGGAAGATAAATATAGAGAAATGTGGAATCGTTCAAGACTTACTAGTTTTATTTTATGTCATTACATAATTTTGTCATTGCATATTCAGATCTCAGATGTTTCCTTTGTTTGCTCGTGATTTTTTTCTCCCTACTTTATTGTGCGTTTTCAGATGAACATGCAGGTTTTCTAAGACTATAAATTCAAGCCTAGTCTTCATATCATCCTTAGGTGCATCCTTTTTATCCATAGTACAAGTGAATCTGTAAAATGATTTGCAGCGGAGTCCATAAACAGATGAATTAATTTATTAACATATTCATTTTCAAGCAGAAAATCTGAAACGGTTCAGTGTCCCGCCTCTTAAATATAGTAATTTATTGCTCTTATATGTGTGTTGTAGTAACTGAATATCTTTTAGTTTATTTGGCTGGCATGTGGACATCACAAGCATAACAACGAAGATAGCAACGGGACATTTTTTGTTTGCTTATTAGTGCAGATGTCAAATAATAAGGGAGAAAGAGCCTTTGTCCCTCTCGGGAACTGTCTGAGACCCAGCACCCAGTAACCTCTCTGCCAGTTTTGAAACTAGCTTCAATCTTTAAGAATCAAGTGTACATCTTGTTCCAGTTCACTGAGGGTGGGCTCATCTGTCTGCATGGTCTCACCTCCTAGTACAAACGTCACAGCAGAAGAAGAGACGTCCCCCTCACCCCACCAGACCCTCAGCCGGCCTACTATAGTACTATTATAGTTCAAGCAAAGGCTAATTGTTGCTCCCTCACAAAGAGTGCACAGTTCAAATCTCTGGACGGTGATTCTTTCTTTTTCTTCTGTAAGTGATATTACAGAGCAAGAAGTTCCTCCTTGCATTTTTCTCTCGCCATGTAATGTGAGTCAGAGTTGGCTTGATGACTGCTGAGAAGTTTGTTTAGCTGTAATTTGCTGCTTTTCTTTGTTTGACTTACCTTCAGAGGGGAAGATGGCTGTGCTTGTCGTTTGTGCTCTCCTGTGCCTATCCTGCTGGGTGTCTTTCTACTTTGTCCTGTGTAACGTTAACGGATCCAGGAGCTACGAATGGAACTGTCGACTCGTCACGCTGGTGCACGGGATCCTGGCAGTCTGCATCACAGCGTACATAGGCTATGTAGATGGACCTTGGCCTTTTACTTATCCAGGTAGGGGATGCAGCTTGTCAAGATTTTGTGTGCACATTAAAACCTAAAAAGACAGCAAGGATGCAGAGACACAGCATAGATTTTAAGCAGCTCACAGACTTAATATTATATCCTCTTATGCATTAATGTGACATTACTGTTTAGGTTCATCTATTAGTTTTCACTGTAACATCTGCTGCTTTTTCTTTGAAAATTGATGCAGACATGAGGCATCTAAACTAGTTAGCACAGTTGAGCTCTAACTACCAGTGGAAACTTTTTGTAAGGTGCTGAAAAATCTTTAGACACAAAGACAAAAAGTTCTCAAGAGCTGTTTTTGTTACACGCCAATATAAACAACTATGTGCTCATTTCACAGTAATAACTTGTTTTATCTGTTTCTATAAGAAGCTAACTAAAGCCGGTCTTTTTTTGTCTGTGGATGCCAGGTACAAAGAACACCCCTCTGCAGATAAGTGCCATGGTCCTGAGTCTGGGCTATTTTATTTTTGACATGGCCTGGTGTGTGTACTTCCGTACAGAGGGACCAGTTATGCTGGCCCACCACACCTTGAGCATCCTGGGAATCCTGTTGACCCTTTGGTTGGGGGAGTCTGGCATCGAGTCGTGCGCGGTGCTCTTTGGCAGTGAAATCACCAACCCTCTCTTGCAGGCGCGCTGGTTCCTCAAGCAGACTGGACGTTACGGGACTCTGCTGGGGGACGTTGTGGACGTCCTGTTTGTGCTGCTGTTTGTGGTGATGCGAATCTTCGTGGGAGGCACAATGCTGTACTGTGAGCTGATCTCCCCCAGGCCAAGATTCTTTATCAAGTGTGGCGGAGTGGCCATGTACGCCCTTTCCTGGGTCTTTATGGTAGACATTGTTCGATTTGCCATCCGGAAGAGCAAAAGCTGGCACAAACACCAGAGAGACCGCCAAGAGCTTTTAGCAGCTAATGGTCATGAAGGGAAGAAGGAGTGATCGGCATCAGAAGGGAATCCATTTATGTCATTTCTCTGCTCTTCGCTTTGGACACTTGATGGAAAGTACATGGAAAGCAACTTTCTCCATGTTGAAGTGTGATTTTAGAAAAAGGGATTTTTAAATTAAAAAAATGCTAAGGCTTCTTTTTGTAAGGTTTGTGGATTTTGGAGCTGAACATGCATAAAAGGTGCAAACAGCACTGACGCAGTTTATATCACTGAAAACCAAAGCATGTTGTATAAACACACAAAGAAAACCTGTGGGAAGAAAAGTTGCCGTTAACTGTGACCTAGTCATGTGTGGCAGTGTGGCTCCAAAAGGAAGTTCCCTACTAGAAAAGAAAAAGTTTACATGTAATGTTGTAGTCCTTGTGAAACACTTTTAGTGATGTCAACAGACTAGGATTGGTACTCAGGGAAATTAAGTAATATCAGAAAGATTGACGTGTGTTTGATGTGTTTAATCAAATTTCTATTTATTTTGCATCCCTCCTTTAAAGCTCTATGTTACAGTTTTATTGAGTCTATTAAATTCTAAATGTGTTCTTTTTAGTGTAAATTGTAAACTATAAATACATTCTCATGTTTTCTGAAATGGTAACCCTTGTCAACTTTATTGTACCAGATGTGTGAGGGTGGTCGCGCGTGAGTAATCATTTAGACAAGATCTGTGCTCTGCACTGATAGCTCCCAGCTAATTTAATTTAATAAGCTGTTTGTTGAATGTTTCAGTCTCACAGAGATCTTGTCAGAAATTGTCCAAGCTTTGATTAAATTCATTCTGAGCTATCTGTACATTGTGCAAGTCTTTCAAAAGGTCTTTTTTTTTTAAATAAACCATTTTGAAATAAACATGTTATACAATGTTTGCCTTAATAAAAAATGTGCTACTGGGATGAAGACAGGAAGTTTTTATATTAAGGGACTATAATGACTGAGCCCAGATTTTTATGTGCATTCTTGTCTTAATTGTGAGAATATGTTTTTGTCGCAATAGGTTAAAAACATGCCATCTGTTTGTTTCCTATGTCTGTTCACCTGACTGGCACTGAGAGAAGTCTCTGTGTGCATCACCAATACATACAAGAAAGTACAAACCTAACTAGTGTGTGCCTTAGTTATCTGAATGTACCTTCCTAATGTGTTTTTATCCTTTCTCATGTACTGTAAACTCATTCAACACAGGAGGCGGCGTCACAAGAGCCATTTTGGGTCGGGGTTTCATCGTTCACCTTTGTAATCCCTGTGTAAAGTGAAATAAAATAAACTTGACATGTTGTTTGCATTCACTAAACAGCAAATTTACAACTAAACTGAAACATCAACTGTGTTCTAGTCAAGCCTAGCGAAACTCGAGATGAATTAGTCGACTGAGAGTGAAGTTACCTAAGCTGTCCACATGATGGTGTCATATCAATTATTTATGAATGATGAGAGAGGAAAGATGTGGTCTTTCTGCAATTCTAAAATAGCAATGAAAAGGGAAGAAAAGCACTTTTTATTTTAAACACAAAGCATCAGCAACTTACATTAAGTTACATTAAGTCCATGTGTAACTTTTTGGTTTTTCTCATTTTAGCATAAATTCGGTCGTTTTGGACCAGTTTTCAGTCTTTACCAATGCAAAGTGGAGATAGGTGTGTGTCATGCTGTGTGTAATATACAATGTGCCTTATTTATTGTCGTATTTACAGTATAATGTAGGGTGCCAGAAATGCAGTGATGTGTGACTGCAATGGTCAGCACAGCAATCACACAGTAGCGCAGTAGTTGTGTATTTAAGCAAGGTAGTTGTGTGAGAAAAAGGTTAGAGTACAAGCCAGACGGGAATTTGTTTATTAAGAAAGATAAAATGATGTACTTTGCATTGATAAATATGACTCACCACAACCTTAATGGGACAGATGAAGTTTTTTTTTTATCATTTTCATTTGATGGTTGGTTTTGCTTCCAGTAATATCACATGCACAAAAACTGGAGTCGTATAAATGACTCTTGGACTGGAAGGTTCAACACTTTCCATGAAATGCATGAATAATTTATTGTGTCAGTTTCATGAGTGCCTTTTGCATCCATATTTGACTTTTACGGCACACACAGTTACTTGAAGCACTATTGAGAAGGAGACTGACTAACATGAAGATATTCGTGTCTATACATTTAAAAATGATCAAATTATAACAATTTTTTGGCCCAGTGGCCATTATTTAATATCCCTGCCAGCTGCACACGCCATTGAGGCGCTGCTTGTTATATTCACAGCCTACTATAGTTGCATCATACACGAATAAATTATACATGTTTAGTATTACTGTTACCAGTAGTAGTAGTAGTGCTTGCTGTCGTTGTTACTCGTTTTTCAGTAGTGGTCCCTGATATTATGCTGAAATAAATTCTCCCCGGCGGCAGGAAGTGGTTAGTCTCTCCCAACTGCTAGCTAGGGCGTTGCTAGCGGCAGAAAGTGGGATTTTTTTTGGTACCTTTCCTCAAGTTATTCTCTCGAACAAACAGCGTTGTACGTTGGGAAAAAATAACGTTTAATGTTCGCTACAAGTTTCAAGCCCCTCGACGCTTTTTTGTCGTTGTTTACACGGGAGCGGTGGTTACTTTCTTTCCCGTTAGCTGGCGGCCACATAGCTAGCCTGCTTTCCATCCACGGGAATTCTGTCGAGAATTGACGATTTCTTTTGGAACATGGAGTCAAGAGACGCTGTGCTGTGCTAACGGGCTCCGCTGCATTTTGTTTCCTCAAGGAGTCTTTTTGAAGGACATAACGCGAAGACGTATCGCAAGCCAGTGAAAATACACGAGGTTTTTGTGTATGTATGTTTCGCTCGTTGGCCGGCTCATTGTTGTGAACGGGAGTTTGCTTAGTTTGCACTCGAAACAAGAGCCCACGAAGCAAAGTTTTTTGCTGAAAGAGCTCATCTGTTTTGTTAGCTGGTAGCTGGTGAGATTCAACGACTGCCAGTTTGCAGTGAGAAAGGATTTTTTGGGGGGGAAACCTATGTGCTTTTTTTTAAATGACCATTTAACTCAGTTCGTTTCTTTTTTAATCAAAGCGGTTTGACGTTAGCTGCAGTTGTTTTGCTAATTTCTAACACGGGTCGTTTAAACTCGGCATTGAGCGATTCTCCTGGTCACGGGAGAGTCGTCCCCACAGCCACAGACAGGCATTTCTTGGAGCAGGGAATACCTAATGGGACTGGAGGAATTTCCAGCATCTTCACCGATCATTTAGACACCGAGGCCATTCGGCCGAGCTGGGTGTTGGCAGACGAACTACATCGCAGGGCCAAGGTGTCAGGAACGTTGGGATACGCATTGTTTACATACATCATATCGGCGGAAAACTGGGATGTGAATGCAAAGGAGACACACGAGGAGTTCGTACATACACGACAACTTGTGTCAGCTGCACCAGTATATTTATTATTGTTGCCAAAATATTGTTTATTACGGGGTAGGACTGCTAATTCGACCAAGGCCCCGATTGATTTTTATGATCTGCACTGTAGATTTTTTGCTGTCATTTAATTTTAACAAGAAGTCCTGGTTGTAGCTTAGGCTCATCTGGTGTTTGGAGGTGCCTTGCAGCAACCTCACAGTGAACTGATTCCCAGCATCGTTCTCAAAATCCCTGCCTACTCCAGACGAATGCCAGAGAAAGACGCTCCAGGAAATCGCCTCATCACACTCTGGAAAATGTTAATAGGATATAATTTGCTGCAAATCTAGAACCGGAAGCCCAATGAGTGACACACAGCCCAGCTTCACTGACAGGTACAGTAAACAACCACCTTTTATATTCTGTTAATGCACTGTTTTCACCTTCAAAGTAAATCATAACATTTTTGTGAAAGTCCCTTGATACGGTTGATCTGAAAACGTGTTTTACACGGTTTAGGTAAAACACTGACCTATGTAGATGATGCTCGGTAATAACTGTTATTCAGTTACTAATGAAGGACATCAGATCTTGATGGAAACTGCTGATCTCAGCATGGATAATGGAGTTCTCTGTAGACTGTAAAATACTACTTATGGACTGGATGAGAATGACTTCTACTGTTTGTGTGCTAGGGAACAGTCATCCAGTGATCCCTGTACACCTTTCAACATCACTATTACCCCTAAGCCTTTAAAGCTAAACCTCTCCTACACCTATTAAAACAATCTCTGGATTTAGACAAAACCCTAGCTCGGAGAGTAATCATCTTATCTAAGGCAGTTGTCACCTTAAACTAAAAGTTGGACCAGCTGACTAAACATTGTGTCACAGCCTTCAAGAATGCAGCGATGGATGTGTCCAAAACTACCCCAATGTATGGACACGTGTGTCCATCACTGATTTCTGCATTGCATCATGACAGTGGTTTTCGTGCCTGGACAATAAAGAGGTTTTTGTTCTGAAATGATGTTCTCTGGCAGTAAAACAAAAAGTGGAGCTGTTGTATTGCATCAAACCTTCCCACCTGAATGTCACATACCTGCAAGGAGAGAAGGAAGGAGTCAGAATAGAAGGGGAGCTTATTACACCAGGTTGGGATATGAAATACCCTCATGGCTAGAGCTAGAGGGAGGCGAAAGCCCAGCCCTAGTTTTTTTTTTTTTTTTTTTTTTAAATAAATATGACACCCCCCTCCCCCACTGCACTGATGGCAGCAGTGGCTGGCACCAGCTGCTGGCCTGTACTTGGAATTATTGTTCTGTATGTATGGTCTGTTTACATTGTTTTCCACAACAGTTGCTGGTAGTGACTGCACTGATCAATTAGGTTTTTGGTTTGTTGCTTGCTCACTCTTGCCTTATGTGTGTCTGTATTTCCCTGCTTTTGCCTTCGCTCCAGCCATGTGTGGTGTTGTGCAGTTTGTTTTTTTGCTCTGTTGGCATTGGTGGGAGGATGCATTCAGTATCTATTGGGGTTGGGCTGCCAGCCGGTGGGTCAGTTTAGTGTGCAGTTCACTCTTTGTCATAGTGTTCTGCTGATCTCCACGATTTTCCCACACCCCTGAGGCCCTCTCGGGAAGTGGTACTGAGGGGTATACTGCAAATGAAGTTCAACACAACCAGGCTTTCTTTGCATTAGCTGGCTGGACAAAACCTAAAACCCCAGCTGGAGATAACAGGTATCACAACAGTGGTTCTCAACTTTATCTCTTAAGCAGAGCTTTTTACTTCATGCTCTGTGCTCGGAAAAGCAGTGATTCGTAAGGCATTAGACCCTTTTTCTACACAAAATGACCCCTATGAGTGACACTTACTTCAGTCAGAGATGTTATCATTTGATGATGATAAAATGGTGATTAAAACTAAAAAGAACAGAACATTAAAAAGATAATACTAAAATGCAACGAGATTAATACAGTAGAAAACTGTTAATTTGGTGGTTTTTAGTGCACAGTAAAACAGTTTAATTCAAGTTATTTATTTCATCATCAGACTTGGCAGCAGATCAGAATCAAGTAAAACAATATTTAGACATTTTCTCCATCACCAAATTAATGCATGGGCATATTCAGTGACAATATGACACACAGTTTGCACTTTATTCAGAAATTTAACAGCGCATAACAATCCTATTAGCAGATAATCTATATTGTGCTTAAGACATGCTGTAAATGAAACAATCAGTGGAACCCTGGCACTTTGACTTTAAACCAAAACTCAGAAGATGGCCTGGTCATAAGCAGACTTTTTCACCATGAGTTACCACAGTAATTTAGCCAGGTAAATAGGAAGCTACTTTTATGACACAAACCTTTGACTTGAAGAGTTAAGCTTCGTAATACACCCCCTCCAGTGTTAGGGCTGCTCGATTATGGCAAAAATGATAATCACGATTATTTTCACTGAAATTGAGATCACGATTATTTGACGATATTTATTTAACCCTTTAAGACCTACTATAGAACCAAGTCCACCAGAGCTTATATTATTTTTTTTACATGCTGTAGTGCCATTTGTGGGAGCATTTCAAGTTGCTATACATCAATACAACTGTTATAGCCCATATTTTAATAATATGTATGCATTAAGTGCATAGTAATTACATAAATTGCAAAAAAGTGCAATAAACTACAAAAAAAATTGAAAATCGCTTTTGTTTTGTTTACATATATTTCTACTTGGAGAAATTTAAGAGGCTTATCCCTCAAAACTTTAAATACAATAAAGTTGCAAAAAATAGTTTCCCACCACAGGAAATTTATTTTGAGTGTCTTCATAGTTTTATTTTGGAGATACAGCAATTTTTATATACTGCAGGAAAAACAAAAAACAATCCTATGATGCAAATTTGCAAAGAAAACAGCAGGTGCATCATTTCACTGTGGGAAGTGTTACGAACAGCTGATAGGAACGGCAAAGCGTGTTTCTGGAATATTATGTTTTTGTTCCTGCAAGCACTTTTTATGCAATTTTTGCAAAGCTATATGTGGAACGAAACCGTGACCGAGGACAAGCTGATGGCATCAGATGTAAGTACAACTCCTCCGGTTTCATATGCAAAACAAATTATTGCGCTAGCTTACACGGTTCAGGTTCTACAGGGATTTAAAAATAGTTACGCAAAACGGAGCGTGCTGCTCTGACCGGCTTTAAAGGGTTAACAATGACTTTAAAAAAATAATATAAAATAGTGTGCAACACCACTGAAGTTTTTTTTTTTTTTAAACTCTCTTTTCAACCAACGGCAGTCACTCTCCAAATAACTTCTGCTTAGCTTTCCGAGCTTCCCTCGGGTCCTCTTAATCAGCGGTCTCCAACCTTTTTTGCGCCACGGACCGGTTTATGCCCGACAATATTTTCACGGACCAGCCTTTAAGGTGTCGCGGATAAATTAGGGAGGGGCTAATAATCGGCTCAGTCATTTTTAATGATCGTTGAAAGCCCAGATCGTAATCGTGATTAAAATTCGATTAATTGAGCAGCCCTATCCAGTGTCATTACTAGTAGTAAAAAATAGTCAGTGTTTATCACCCAGGTATTTCAGGTACTTTCAGGGAGGCTGATTGGAGTGTGATTTCACAGCAAAAGTTTTAACCTATGTCTGTAATCAGTTTTCAGCTGACAAGCCTGTCAATAATCATTCAATATCATTGATTCTTACATAAATATGCTCTCAGTTGTGAAGCCAGTATCAGTCACAACCTAATAAAGGCCAAAGTTTTCACATTGTGACATAGCCATCAGCTGAAAACGAGAGATGTGAGATGTCATGATCAGTGAATGTCTGGTAGTTTGCCGTGCTAAAGTCTTTAAAGGGGGAACGGTTAACTATATGTCAACATTGATATATTTCTGTGGGCTAGTTGAGTAATTATATCACCACTATTTTTAATAACAGGACACTGGAGTTGATAATTTGCGTCACTGCAGTGAAGTTTGTTTCCTTATGATAAATGTTTTCATGAGCAGTTCTGACAGCCCAGTCTGCTTGTATGCGTCTCCAGTATTTGGCATCCCTCCCCGATAATGCACCATGCCTCTGCTCCATCTAGTCAGCGCTGATACTGAGGAAGCTGCGTCAGCTGCTCTAAACCGTGCATTAAAATGAATTTCCAGCAGTCACTTAAAGCTCTGATCATAAGCTTCCAACTTGGCAACAGAGGAAATGTGCATTTCACCCTAACATGTAACCTGCAAATGAAAAGACAAAGTCCAGCCTCTTAGAAATGTTCTTTTGTGGTGGAAAAAAACTTCAGTTCAAGTGACAATCAACATTTGAAATGAAGCAGGTTGCAGGCTGTAGTTTGAGCTTGCAGGATTAAAAGCTAGTATAGCCTGTAACATCTAGGTAAGGGCGGTCAAGCCAAATAAATTTAAACAGTTTTTCCTGATATGTAATCTTGGTAAACATTTTCTCTTGAGGTCACCTAGGTTGTAGTAATAGATGATGATCTGAGGGTTAGATTCCTTTCAAAGAATGTAGTAAATGAGTATTATTATTATTACATATTTATTTCCCGTGCTGTAGTTTCATGTGTACAAATGTACACATCCATGCACGCACTTTTTCACTGTTTGAAATGAATGTGTGTGTTAGAGAGCATACAATTGACACAAGTTTGACACGTATCTTTCGTTGCAAGTGAGTGAGGCTTGTCTGCTGGCATTATGTTCTCTTCATGCTCTGGACGGGGTAGTAAACTCTCCAGTGTGTCTCATGCTTTCTTCTCATTGGCAGTAGTTATCTCTTTTAGGCTTTTCTGTTTGTTGCTTTGCTATGCTGGTTGGATTGTGCTGTGTTACTTTAAGAAGTACACCAGCCCCTCTTGCAGCAATATATCGCCACCATGCTTTGTGGTTGGGATGGCGTTGCAAGCGTCATCTTTAGTGCTTTAAATATAATGATGGTCATTATGGTCAGACAGTAAAGTTTTTGTTTCATCAAACCAGTTGAAAGTATGTTCTTTGTGTGGAGTCACACATTGTAGTCTGTCTTTTTTGGGGGCAGTAGTTTTTTGCTTGATGAGCAACCTTTCAGGTTATATTGCTATACTTTATCTATACTGCAAATGAGTGCTTTTGTCCAGTTTTAATGCAAGTTGCTTATTATTTTCCAGGACTGATTTTCCATTGTGCATCAGACTTTTTTTGTTTTACATTCATAAGCAGTAGCTACATGTCCCAGTGGTCCCCCCTCGCCCCCCCCCCCCCCCCCCCCCCATCAGATTTGATTTCTTGTGTCCCATGATGTTGAGCAAAGAGATCTCAAGCAGAGTTAGAAAGTAGAGCTCATCAAACACAGCAGTGCAATAAATTTTATATTAATAGAGCATTGCATCAAGAATTGGTTTTGATTGTTTTATGGAGGTGATGATTCATTTCAGTGGAAGATTTGGAAGTTGTAGTTCATGGTTGCGCTGTATATTACACTAAAAGCTGTTTTTTTTTTTTTTTTTTGTTTGTTTGTTTGTTTTATTATTATTTGCTGTATTTTTTTGTTTCGTTTCTGTTTTTTACATGAATTGGCTGAATGGCTAACACATCCACAGGAGAAAACGAGAATCAATTCAATGATGAGCTGAAGTGCTGCAAACACTTGTTTTTAGATAGCTTTTGATCACATTTAAAAACTAGGTTGAATATTTATTTCTAGTCTAGTGAGTCTTGATGAGCTTTTTTTTTTTTTTTTTTTTTTTTTTTGAATGGATAGGAAAAGAACATTAATATAGCCTTGCAATTGTAGCTGTGTCTTCAGCATCTGCACCACACTGGCATGCTGCTTTACATAATCACTTCTGCAGCTGTCCTGTATTTTGTCCTATGTGAGATCTGGTGCATTTACCCCATCTTCTCTGTAATGGATTTAAATGTCCAGTGCTGATTAACAGGCATGGCTTCCTGCTTAAGGGAGCTCAAATATTGCAAAACCGACAATACCAATTATTGCTCTGGTCAGTCTAGAGCTGGGCGATAGAACGATAACGATATGTATCGCGATATAACTTTTACTCGATAGAGAAATTAAGCTATCGCGATAGACCTCGCCGCTCTTGTTCTCTTAAAAAAAAAAAAAAAAAAAAAAAGGTCAGCCAATCCAAATTCAGTAGCGCAGAGCCGAACCAATCACAGCCGCAGCGTCACGTTGCGTGACTTGTTACGTACAGCACAAGTGCCAAGCCGCACGTGTGTTTGTTTGGGAAGCAGCCAGCGCGTAATGGAGGAAATGAGTGCGCCGACTAGAAAAATCAACCGAGCGTGACCGAAGAGAAAACAGATGATGGTTCCAACGCCGGAGAGATTGTCGAACGGAAGAGCCATAGAAGCTCCGTAGTTTGAAGGTATTTCGGCTATTTCAAGTCTGACAAAAAACAGAGTAGCGTTCACTGTAAATTGTGCCGAAAGCAAGTCTGGAAATACAATAAACTGGTGCATGCGTCACACTGTGCGCCACGTTATTGTTTCGGTGAAATGAATTTCTACAATACTGTTAATTGTACTCTCTGCAGTGTTTAAATGCTTACATATACACAGTTACTGTCCCTCCACACAGACGACTCGGTTCTGCTTCTATGCCCCAGCTTTGTTTACTTTTTCCCACCGAGGCTTCTAGACTTCTGATTGGCCAACATTTCTGCACGGTTAGGAATCTAGCGCCACCTGCTGCTTTGGCATGTTCATAGCAGCGTTTTCCTTCATTTCTGCCTTTATGTGTGGACGGGATTATTTTTTAAAACGAAAACGGAAAATCTCAGTTTTCAAAAATACCCGTGTACGTGTGGACGTAGCCTCAGTCTCTGACTGGAAGCGCTAATTCGTCATTTGGCTTTTGTCAGACTAAAGTAACTGTTAAAACTGTTTGAAAAGCTCAGCTATACAACAAGGAGAGATTGAGAATTTCCTTTTAGTTCTCAGTTTATTTGATATTGACAAAAGTTAGTCAGTTTTGTCTGTTCTTCTGTAAAACAAACTAAGATTTATTTTTAGAATTAATATTTTGTTTCTAAGTGGAATTGACAATTTAGTCTGTTTCATTTGTTCTATTTTGAAACTTAAACGCTTTAGCGGCTGCCTTTTGTGTAGTTTGCAATATTTGCCTTTATTTATCTGAAAAAGTCTCATGTTCCTTAAGTACATCTACCCTGTTGAACTTATTATGGGAAATAAATATTTAAAAACAAGCTGCTGATTATTTCACATTTTACTTGTGAGCAACGGCACATTTAAATCTTACAAATATAGTTATTTGGCTTATATCGTGATAGATATCGTTATCACCTGAAATGAAAAAAACATATCGTGATATGAAAAAATCTCATATCGCCCAGCTCTAGGTCAGTCTTGTAAGCTTGATTATTTAACAAAAATTTTCATTACCTAAAAAGTCATACATTTGTTGTTTTAGAAAATGTATATAGAAAATGAAAAACAAAATGAAATACATTTTAACAAGGGCTATTGGAGGACACAATGTTGACAAGTTGGACCAGATCATAAAACTCACCTCTCAAGGCTTCCTACAACCTCTGTGGGTGCTGACAGGGGCAAAGAAAGGCCCCAGGCAAGGCAACAGCAACTAGCATGGCGGTAGTAGGGCATTTAACATAGAAGCCCACAGCCAGCCTTTGCAGTGATTGTGAAAGCGAAGAAACAGCAATCTGGAGGCAAATGATTCCATGGGGTTCACCTGTGAAAACGTGAGTATTAGTTTGTCTGGATGGGACAGGATTCTCTTTTCGTCCTCATGACTGGAGCTACATTAAACAGCAAGTGACTTTGTGCTGCTTTTTATTTTTTTAACCCTAACCCTCCCTAAAAGCTCAAAGCACAGCTGTTGCTAAGAAATGGGGTGTGCTTTGTTTGGAACACAAGAAAAAGAGCTTCTTAGTAAAAAAAAAATAATGCAACAAAGCAAGCCATTTATCCGGATTGTTTTGTTTGGGTGCACGTTAGAGTTAGCATTGAAATTGTTTTTAGGTTCAATTACATGCTACATGTTTTGTTTTTTGTTTTTTTTTCCACTTTGTCCCGACCTGGGATATCTAGCAGTCGTGCAGCAAAACCAAAAGATTACTGAATTTTTCTCCAGAATGATAGCAGCGCACACAATGTACCATATAAACCACCTAAAGTCTTCACCAAACAACTGACCGTATTCTTTGTTTTGGTTATTTATATAATGTAAATACGGATCTTAGGACTACTGCTCACACCTGGGTGTCACTTTCGCAGGCACACACCAGCTCTGTTCATTCTCATCCAGCTCTGTTTCACTCTTTTTCAGCCATAATAACATGCATGTCTTTTTACTTTTGCTTTAATCAACCTCTGTCTCCTGTCATTACTACGTTTTATTGTGGTCCATGTTAGAACAGAGAATATTTTACTATTACACCAAAGTACAAATAAAAAGTGGTAAGGTGAAAACTGCAAGCCAGTGAAATTGTCTGGGTCTTTTTCATTACTTTTTTAAGATTATTAAGAATTCTTCTTATCTCAAGCTAATAAAAGGAAAGAAATGTATCTAGGAAATGGCATGAAGAAGACAGAGGGGAATGAAAGAAGCAGTGGCCCAGGGGTGGTGATGTTGGAGGGTGGGTGGAGCCTGGATATTAGCTGGGGCTCTTGAGCATTGAGAGAGTTGGGGGTCTGTCACCCAACTATGTGATGTTGATGCATGTGGACACCCTCTACTGTCCTGCACCTCCTGTGCTGTTAAGCAGAAGAGCTTCAGGGCTCAAACATTACTTTCACTTCATGAAAGACAGGATCACAACAGTAAAGAAAAGGGGGACGAGGAAACAGAGCTGTCTTACCCAAGTGTCAAGTTCTCACATGTCCATGTAAGGGCTTTGTGGGCTTAAACTAGGCTGCTGCCTTCAAGCTATCTGTGGCAGTGAAGAAGCCATACTATTATGCTCAGCGCTCCAATAGATTTGAAGATAAATTGCTTTTACAGTATTTATTTCTCAGAATGTCAAGTTGATAAAGAAATTATAACTTAATTTCTAGTACTTTTTGGATCCAGTCTTTGTCTAAAATAACCGGAAATGGATAGTTGACATTAAAGAGCAGCATCCCGGCTGTAGCTCATTGGATGCATTTTACTTGCCATGCTGAGAGTCCTCAGGATGGAGATGCTCTAATTGAATGTTTTCTGTGTTTGCTATGAAAGGCTGTATTGTAGAGAGAGCCAGCAACATGCCACTGCACTGTGATTAATCTTACACTGCCTGTTTCAGCTGATTCAGAGATGACTCAGACTGACACACGCCTGCTTTCTTTTCTTTCTTTTTGGGAAGGGGGCTGGCTACAAGAACCATTGTAAAAACACAAGTTGAATTACCTACCCACAGTTTTTTAATTGGATAACATTTCTTTGATAGCAGATAGCCAAAACAAAAAAGGAAAGGCAGGACAGGGAATACGTGGTGATACCTTTTCTTCAGTCTTCTGTTTATATATTCTTGTAGGCCAGTGAATATCCCTAGGATAGACTGTTTCCCTTAGTGACAAATTATTTTTGAAATTATCTTGCTTTTCTTGGGCTAAATTGCTTTAATGAGCATAATGTCCTTGAATGAATATTTTATGATCTTCAACCTGAAAAGATGATTAGCGGGGGGAAAAATAATGTGTCATCCGCACATTAAAAGTCTTGTGAGTTCAGAGAAGTTGCTCATTGATTGGAAAAGTTTGCCATTTGTTGTATTAGGCCTCATAACTTCAAGTGTTTTGGCAGAGTAGCATATTCAGCCACCTTCCTTCCTTTCCCAGTGCTCGAGGACAGCAGACAGCATAGCGTGAAGAAATGTCTATCCCCCCGGCCTTCATGTCAGGAATCCTGATGAGGTTTATTGGGGCAGAAAGGGCACAGTTTTCCCCCTGAGGCTGTAGCTTGAGCTCCAAAGCTATTGGTCTTGTCTCTCCAGTACACACCACACCTCCCTTCCTGTCTCCCTCACTCTCTCTGTCTCATACACTTACTTAATCCTTTTTTCTGTAAATCCATATTTCAGTGTACAAAGCACCACATGGTAACACTGCTTAGGTCACATATTGAAAGTGACATCATTGCATTTGACATGAGGTTAGGGTGAAGTGCAGACAGTGGTTTAAAAAGAGAAAATGATGGTGTGTGTGTAGAGAACCTCTTTGTCATTGGCAGGGAAGCATAGGGAATGACGTCAAGCAGACTGTTTTTTTTTTTTTTGTTTGGTGTGTGTGTATGTGTGCACCCAAATTGTGTGACTCAGGTATATAGATTAGATAACAAGCAGTGTCTTTGTGTTCTCTCTTATTGGCCAGCTGCAGGCATGAATCAGACTGTTCACGTGACTGTATTATTACACAGTGGAGATGAAATCTTACTTCTAAGGAGGTGAGGTGGGGAAAAAAGCAGATTTTGCCAGTTTCATAAAGTACTTGGCTGGCCAGTGGCATAATGTAGTACTGATATTCAGCTGAGGACATGGTGCCATCACCACAGACCTGCAGTCCAGCTCTGCCAAATTTTCCAAAGAAATCTACCATCTCAGGGTGTGTAGCTGTGTGATGGTGTACACTTCAACTCCTGGAATTGACACACCTCAGTCTGATCTCTGCAGGCAACTCCCAAAGTGTCCAATCCTACACTAGTAACAGACAGGCACCACCCCTTTTAGCCCCAACAACACCTGGCTGTGCTGTGAACTGTATTGCTTTGCTTCTGGTAGGGGACTTGCATTACTGCAACTTCCTTTAATGGAAGTTACAACAGCAGCTTTGTATGACCAGAGATAGTAAAGGTAATGCTTGGTTTATGAAGCCAACTATGTTTCCTAACTTGATGCATCCTGCCAGATCTTACCCTGAGTTTAAAATGTTTTATTTTTCTCTGTTGGCACACAAAACACATTATAATGCACATCTGAGATAAACTTTAATAATCTCCCTAGGTCTGCTTAGATTAATTCTAAGAGGAACCGAGAGTAATCCGAAGTATTTCCTCTGAATCTTGCATTACTTTGCCTAGTTCCTTATGTACTGTTTCCCTTCCTCTTTAGTGTGGGAGACCTGTGCACAGAAATGGCTGTGCATCAGAGCTCCCTTAGAGCTGTTTGTCCTCCCTCTTTCTCTTCTTTTTCCTCTCTCCACGGGCTGGTCTGGTCCCGGCCTCTCTTGCTGCCACTGTTGCTGCAGTTGGCCCAGCTCTGCCACAGTTTTCCATCAAAACACCAAACCTCAATGGAGCATTCAAGCCCAGGCCCGCTCCAGTGCTGCCCCTCCCTCCTATCCCACCCTGTTCTGACTCTGCCTTCTTTCTCCCTTTCTCGCTCACTGCACAGTTAATGGCCCCGTCCAGGAAGAGGTTCCTCACTTAGACTTTATATAACTGGATCTGAAGTATTGAATGAAGTGTGAGTGTTGTCTGTGAGATTTCATAGGGGGGGAAAAGCTGGTTTTAGCAAGTTGGTTTTGTAGCTTCTCTTAGATCTACATGTAAGCTGTGATCTAAAAATGTTCTAACAAAACCACAATGTAGAAGAATTAAGTTGTTGTCAGTTGTTGTAACAGGATTCACACGGTCCAAGATGGGTTTTTTTTTTTTTTTTTTATTACTAAAAGGCTGTTTAGAGTGTTGCATCAGTGTGCAACTTCTGCAAGCAGACTCAGAAGCTGTTTTGTTTAATACTTAAACAGAACCGCATATTTTCTGTTCATATCATGCGGTTCTTTGTATGTTTTTGTACTGCAACCAGTGATTATTAACACTCAACCAGTGATTATTAACACAAGAGTCTTTTATACTCGTTTGTTCTAGCAAATCTAAAAAAATGAAAAATGCTTTACTTGTTTTATACAGTCCTTGAAACCTGACATAAACTATTAATGGAGACTTGATAAGAATTAAAACTTTGCATAGTTTTCGTAGTATTATCAGGGGAGGAGGGGGCGTGGAGATTATACACTGCTGATCGGCAAAAGAGTATGTACTGTGAAGTTATGGGCTTTAGTGTATGTCAGTAATACTTTTCACTAGAGCAGGGCGATATGGCCAAAAATATTTATCACGATATATATTTGAAAATTTGCGATAACGATATAACCGACGATATAATTGATGCGAGACAAAATACAACTCCACAACATTACTAGCGCAAAAAGACAACCTTCCATTTATTTTCACTTAAACAAGAAGCTGGTTTTTATGTACATTAAAGCTTTATAAAAATGTAACAGTGCAAATGCAAATTCCTTGCTGAAAGTTTAACCAAAAGGCATTTCCAGTAGAAATGGGCTGACATATCCTGAGCATAACCATGTATAATATCCACTGAAGTTAAAAAGAGGTGCTTTGCAACATTAAACTGCAGTGTGCAGTACGCATTTTTCGGACCATAAGGTGCACGGGATTATAAGGCACATTAAGTGAAACAAAGCAGTCAGATAAATCAAACTTTATTAAACTCATTCTTCTTGCTTCCTCCACTTCTGTACCATTGATTCATTAATGTTGAATTCTCTGGCAGCTGCTCTATTCCCATGTTGTTGCAGTATATTAATGACTAACCTCGTATTGTGGATGGATTATCTCAGTTGTTCTCCTGACTGAAGTTTGGTCCGTTTACAGCATCCTGCCATGCGATTGCATTTGTCTCTAACCATGAAGAACCTTCACGTTAACTTTTATAAGTGGAAAAGTGTTAGTGTTCGTCCTCCAGCTTCACTGTTTATGTTATGCTAACATAGCTGTGTCGCTAGCGATCACGTAGCACATCATTATATACCAGCTAGCCCAACTTCAGTAACCCTACAAACGTCACTGCTGTTTAGTTTCCTGTCTTCATTTATGTTGGAAGTGATAGCAGAGCTGTACGTTTGATTTTTTTTCAGAAATCTCTCAGTCAGAACATGCAATATCATGCTTAGGTAACTAGCGAAACTAGCGAGCTAACTTCCGCTAGCTTCCTGCTAACTTCTAACTCCGTTAAATGTAATAACTTTTGTTTTCATGGATGCCTGGAAGTTAAACTTTATAGTTACACCTGGTAAAGCAGCAATGCTGATCGTTTTATTAAAGATGAAAGAATTTAGACAGTTTTTAACTCTAAGTGATGCTGCAGTGTTCGTTTGACCTGAAGAATACGGAGTTTAGGACCCAGATTACTCCCAGATTTAAGAGCATCTTAGTCCGACAAATATGACAATAACGACGGCCGCTTGCATGTTCTGCAAAAAAATGTGCTTTGTTGTGTATCTGACGGACAAACACCAAACCAGTTCCACATCACGGAAGTTGCACCATTTTTACAAACCAATTCTGGTTCATCTGTTTCACTCAACAATCGGCCATGTGCGTATGAAAACAAAGGCACTGCGCATGCGCGTTTTACTCCCATTCTATCGCGATATTTCATTTTCCTATCGTTGCCTAACATTATACCGGTATTACCGTGACCGGTATAATATGGCCCAGCCCTACTTTTCACTACAAACTATGAAGTGAGACCCTATAGTATGAACAGACTTGCAGGCTTTGCAGTCACTACAGTCAGAATCTATGCCACAGCAACCAGCTCTTATCCGAATTTGCTCATTCACAACTACTCTTTTTCCTTTTCATTGTTTAACTCCAGCTAGTACAGATATTGTTAGACAAACCTGAATTGTAAGCCTGAGCTACACTCCCAATTGTAAGCCTGAAACACTCCTAGTGCAGCCAATTAAGATACTTAACTATCCACGTGGCCATGACAGTTGCTTTTCTTGGACAGTAACCCTTGGGTTAGTGTTATGAATGCATGCTGTTGTTGTAAATCGACAAACCAAGGTAGCATTGTTTTTGGACCAAAATCCACGTTCCACTTAATACCACTTTTCAGTTTCCCTTTAACTACAGATGTGATGAGTTGAATATAAAAGAAGAACCAATTACACTATTTAATGTATTTCCAGTTTACTCTTTATCTGAACAGTCCTAAGATTACAGCTTTAATCACTTATTAATATTTTTCATGCAGAAAAATATATATACCGTATTTTCCGCACTGTAAGGCGTGCTTAAAATCCTTTAATTTTCTCAAAAACTGAAAAGCCGGACCGCTTGATGGATTGTCTGAACATTATGGCTACCGTAGTCAGGACCCTCACTGAGTAATCTGTGTCCAAAACTCTGTCCATTTCAGGTCCCAAAGTCAAACGAACACTGCGGCATCACTGAGAGTTAAAAACTGTCTAAATTCTTTCATCTGTAATAAAATGATCAGCGTTGCTGCTTTACCGGGTGTAACAATGAAGTTTAACATCTAGGCATCCATGAAAACAGAATTTATTACATTTAACGGAGTTAGAAGTTAGCAGAAAGTTAGCTCGCTAGTTTCCACTTAAACATGATATAGCATGTTCTGACTGAGAGATTTCTGAAAAAATTAAAGCCTACAGCTCTGCTATCACTTCCAACATAAATGAAAACAGAAAACTAAACAGCAGTGATGTTTGTAGGGTTACTGAAGTTGGACTAGCTGCTATATAATGATGTGCTACGCGATCGCTAGCGAGCTATGTTAGCATAACAAACACAGTGAAGCTGGAGGATGAACACTAACATTTTTCCACTCGATAAAAGTTAACTTGAGGGTTCCCGATGGTTATGGACAAATGCAATCTCATGGCAGGATGCTGTAAGTGGACCAAACTTCAGTCAGGAGAACAACTGAGATAATCCATCCACAATACGAGGTTAGTCATTAATATACTGCAACAACATAGGAATAGAGCAGCTGCGAGAGAATTCAACATTAATGAATCAATGGTTCAGAAGGAAACAAGAAGAATGAGTTGAGTAAAGTTTAACTTATCTTACTGTTTTGTTTTGCTTAATACGCCTTATAATCCGGTGCGTCTAATGTATGAAAACAGACCCGTTCATCGACAGTGCGCCTTATAATCTGGTGCGCCTTATGGTCCGAGAAATACGGAATATTTAGTTTCTGAAGAGTATATAGAATGAAAAGTATTTCTTTTAAACTCTGTCTTTAGTTACTGGTGTTATTGTAATTTAAATTGGGGAGGGGGTGTTATGGGAACCCCAAAAACTGTTATTTTTATTGGTGCTAAAATGTTTTTATGTGATATTTCCTATCTACAATTGGCATGACGTCTAACAGGGTAGAGCAGGGCAAAACACTGAAATGTAATTATTATAAAAAATTGTCACACTCTATTCTGTTTGTCTTACAGGTATAATAGAACTGTGTATTTCAGTCCTTTTTGCTTGAGACAAAACCAAAATGAGACTTTTAAGCCTTTGTCATTCTGTTACATGTATCGGGTATGATGACTTGTCGTCAGCTATCTAAGTGTTGTAGAAATATGGTTCATCTTACCCATCTTTAAATTTCTTATTTTAAGCTGAGGACACTTGCGCCCACATTGAAACTTTGCAGCTTCAAATTGGCTGTCACCAATTTAATCTTAGACAACAGTCACAGTAGCTCACATGGGGAATGAGTTATGACTAAAGTAAATAACCATTACTTCAAAGATGGATTAGCAGTTGTTATGTGTATATATTGGATTTGTTCCTTCAGCTTTAATTGCATACTTTGTTTGTGGGTTGTTGTTTTTTTTTGTTTGTTTGTTTTTTAAACAACCTTTTGACTGTTAGTTTGGGCTAATATGATGAAGCCCCTATCTGTCATTGTCTCATGTCAACTGTACCTGTCCAAAAAGAAGTTTTGGAAAACTTTTATTAATGCATGTTAAACTTCTTTTCTGCATAGGCAATGTTTCCCAAACTTACAGCTACATTTACTGTTGAAAACATAATTCATAGTTCATAATATATACACAGTAAGCCGCTATATGCAAATAGACTTACAAACACTATTCTTACAGTAAAAGTAGATATGCCACAAAACACATTTAAAACTGTAATAAATATCTCTGCACATACCTCGATGCTACAACTCTGTTTATGCAAAAAAATGTTTCTTCTTTTTGGCTACTACAAATCAGATGATCGGCTCATCCTAGGAGGGATCAAACAAGTATTATCTTTGATTCGGTCAAAAATGTATATTCATTATTCCTTTAGTGTCATGTTTCTCGCTTATAATTTGTGATGTCACACAGCAAATTACCAGACAGCCTTTACATTCAGCAGTTATTCAGAAGCACTGTTTCCATAGCAGGCCTGTCTCACTCTCAGCGGGACTGTGCTGTAGTTTTGCTGTGATGCCCGGGCATCGTTGTTATTCCTTTTCTTTCAGTTTTTTTTTCCCCTCTGCACTGGTTGAGTGCCAAAACCAATGTGACAACAGTGCTCACATCCACCCAGGCGGAAAGTTGTCCTTAGATGGAAAGTTTTTATTTATTTATTTTTTAAATTTAGCCTGTGTCTATTTTTATGATAACTTTGGAAGCATTCGTTTGTAAATGACAGAACCCAGACCTTTAAATGGTTAGTTGTAGATTTGCTTGCCAGAGGCAACTAGGGATGTTTAACAGTCAAGCTCTGAAGTGGTGTGTTTTCACAAACTTAAACCAAAAGTGTGGCAGCTTCAGGATTCTGCGCAGCGGGATATTTCTCGATTTAGGAATAGTGCCTATAATTTAAAGAATATTAGTTGGTTTGATATCCTTAAACTTACATAGTGATCCCCCATTTTGTGTAGCATATAGCACATGCGAAGTTTTGTTGTCCCTTTTAAAACTTGCTGTGCCACTACTTCCTTTTACCACTTCTCTCTTGTTTGTACTATTTCTTGCATATTTTTTCACAACTACCTTTGTCCTTCCTCTCAGTCTTTATATGTATTTTATAGGCAAGTGATTTCATGCTAGGTGTTTCTCTTATTTCTTCTAGAGACTGTGCTGGCTCTGACTCATGTCTTCTTTTTTTTTTTTTTTTAGGACGTAAAATGATGTTGCCCTTCTGAACAAACGTTTTTTTCAGTTCCCTTCAAAAGTTTTACCAAGTGCAAGACCTCATGAAGAGGAACCACAGCATTATTTCAAAAGGCACTATTATAAGCATAATTCAGCGCAGTCATGTCTACAGTCACTGTAGACAGCTTGATGTGTCATCCATCCTCTTGGTTTCCCTGTCATGCTTTCATTTGCTCCTATACGATCAACCAAAAACACGTGCCTACTCATTTTTGCCGTCTCCGAGCTTGTGCATTTGCATGTAGCATTTCACAGTGTGTGTATTTGTGTGCTGATTTTTCCATCCTTCCAATTCAGAGGTTTCTTAGGGAATGGGTTACTTAAAACTAGTTTTTTTTCCCCCTGCTGTAAGCTCTGGAACTTATTACAGTCTGAGGCATTTTCATAAACGGGCCATTCAGCTGCCCCTGCATGGCCCTGAATGAGACAGTGTCACAAGGAGAAAGGGAGTTAATGTGGCTAGTAAGTCATGACACCTCCTTTTTACCGAACAGTATTATTTTAGAGTGAGTAGTTATTTGTATTCATATACTGTGCATTTTTCCTTGTTTTTCTCTTTTTACATTTTCACAAGCATTTAGTGTAGCATACAGCACATATGTACAAGCCTGAATAAAGACTTTGGGGTATTACAGCAAAGTGTGAAAATGGATTTCACTGCTGTGTGACTATTTCCACAGTGAGACACCAATCTTTTCCATCTTTTCCACTTCTTCGCAGTTAAAAATAATAAAATGTAAAATGGCAAATTATGGCTCAGTCTTTCTGGAGAAAAATCAGTAGTACTGACTGTGTGGACCCCAACTTGGAGTGCTGACGGGTGTTGCAGTGACACTCATATAATCAACTCCAACACTAAGAGTTTTAAGATACTTTGCTAGGTTAAACAAAATAAATCAATATTAAAATCTGTGACCCTTTGCCACGTTTCGTTGGAATAGATTGTCTTTGATTCTCTTTAATCACTTTAAGGCTAAAAACACATTTTTGGCATGTATATCTTATCTTTGAGTACTGGAGTAAAATTTGGTTTAGAAATTGTACAAAGTGCAAGGTCCACCGACTCTTGTGTGCCTTGGGTGATTCTGTTAAGGCTGTCTCTTAAACATGAGAATGACCACCTATAGCTGCTGTTAACAGTGTAGCATTTCTTTAAATTTTCTAGCCTATAAATTTTCTTTCATGCTTCGTCTGCTAAAGAAAAAAGGCAGATCTCAAGTATCCTGGAAAACATTGCGTTTTCCAATATGGTGCTGACTATATCCCCTAATTATTTCATCACTGCTGCACTCTGTGGCAATGAGCATGCCACTTCGAAGGCCCTGTGTATGATTACGATATGATTATTACAGTGAAACTATGATGTCTGTAGAACTAGATTACAGCACATGCACACAGATGAGATCTGAGAGGCAGAGGACATTTGACCTGGAAAACGCTTTAATCTGTAGCTGAAGAACTCCGATGTTTGATCGGGATTATCATGTTTACTACTATATGGGTCTCATGAGAAACTGTCAGCACGACATCTTGTTTTTTGTTTTTTAACTCTGCAAACAGGAATAAGCAGCCCAGCTTTTGTGCTCTACATTACATTAGTAGTCTGCCAGCAGATTTCTGTAGGATGCTAACTGTTATTCTGTTTTATCTTGCAGGTTTCCCAAGAAAGCAAACAGGTAAGAATCTTTATCTTATTGGATTGCTGACACTTACACCCTTATGAATAGGGAATCCTGTGGTAACACAGACATAACACACCACCCAGTCCCATACATGTACAGAGCTCTGCATGAGGGAAATGAGGCAGATTTTACTAGGCCTGGTGTGCTGTAATACAGAAGTCTTTAGAGTGTGGACCAACCCCCCGCCCCCCATGCACACACACACACACACACACACACACAGAGTGACGGACAAAGGGGTCCCTCTTTTAAGGGTGGCCCATCGCTGCCTTTCACTGTGAACAGAACAGTGGCCTTTCACAGTTGAGGCCAGTATAGGCAGAGGCAGCCATACATAGCCTCCCGAGGTTCAAGCCGGAGTCTGGCCTTGTGGTATCTCCACTGAGAAGCGTCCTTTCTCTGGCCTTGCTCTTTGGGCACTCAGGAGAGCGCCTCCACTTCCTCTCAGCGTGTCATTTTATACAGTAGACACACTCGGCATGATTCATACGCTAGGAGGTCCTCCTGCATTTTATTCTCAAGAATAAAAAGGACAGTAGTTGGTTCTTACTGTTGCTGCGGTTACTCTGGGTCTTTACTTGCATGAAAGCCAGGCTTATTCTGTAGCAGTAATGTAAGACATGCATACATTATAGTGACCTTTTCAGTAAAAACAATGCAATGTGTAAAAGTCTGCATTGTTGTATGTGATTGCTCTTACTGGACAAATGCTGGTCTTGTACTGTTCTACCACTTGGTTTACCTTTTACTCATCTGTTCCCCTTTCTATAGAACCAGCAGTATTCTCAGTAAAGACCACCCCCCAGACAAGAAACCCAAAAGTGAAAGAAATTCCCTTCCCTCCAATGAGTTTGACCCTACAGGTAACTTTGTACTTTCATTTCGATGCTTGAATGTGGTTTTCCTACTCGCTCTGCTTCAGTCCGTGACAGTGCGTGTTTCCATCTCTTCCTTCGGTCTTTGAATGCCTCACCGACTGCCTCACATGTTTCTGTCTGACAGTCTCCTTTTCTTTTTTTTTCTCTCCAACTCTCACACTCACAAATTGTCTCATAGAACAAATGTGCTCATGATGATTTGCTCAAGGCATGTTTGTATCTTGCTCTATGCTTTGTGCTTGATTATTGTATAAGTTTAAAATGACAGCTTTACATCAGTCTTCACATGTGTGGTCTGATCTACTGTGTGTTTGTCATTGGATGAAAATAATTTATTATTAGTAGGCGTTTGAATCATCTTTTTGGGAGTTAATTCAGTTTACAGACAGTATAATGTGTCTTTAATGGTTACGTTGACATTACAGCTTTACAAGTGTTTGTCAGAAAGCTTACGTTTCATTACATGTTGCCAGTGTTAAGCCGATAAGCAGAGAACTGTTTGATTAATGGACTGAAAAATCAGTAGCTCTGTGTGTGTATTATGTTCACGTGTCTCACAGTTTTACATAAATAAGTGGGTTTTGTATGCTTGAGTGGTTGGGTGGTCTCATGTGTGCATGCATACTTGAAGGGCACAAAAAGCCACTGAGCTTATTATGCACTCCAGTTTCCAGTTTATTGCAGGGTGAAATTGTTGTGTTTCAGAGACAGACTCGTCTGATATGGTGACAGTCCCGGTGGTTTTTGTCAGCAGTCAGTTGAGTGTGATTCGAGATATGACTGAAGCTCCTGTATTCACAACAAAAAAAGAAAATCCTCTGCACCACATAGTGGCTTATCTGTGAATGATGCAACAAAACACAGACAAGATGAGTTCTCTCAGTTAAGACATGCGCTTTGCTGCTTGTCTTTGTCTGGCATCAGACTAAAATCTTCTTGCATACATTTCTTTGATGTTTAGCTATGTAGCGATTAAACAAAATGTACCAAATCCAGCAAGACGCACCTCATTCTTAAATGTACTTTTTGTACATCTTTATTTTCTGCTAGTGTTACATTTATGTCCTGAAATTTTGCATGTCTGCATGTTCTGTATCGCAGCTTGTATTTTTGTTATTTGCTTGCAAGATGCATGAACTCTAATAATCTTTTCCTAGATATTCTCCATATGTGCCTTTTTTCTCTAATTTCAAAGTGGTTTGGGTTTATTAAGGATATACAGAAGTAGGCAGACACTGTAGATGTTTATTAAAACTGACTTTTTAGATCATTGTTTCCCACAAAAACTGATTATTTGTCTAAAAGAAAAAGTCAGCCTCCTTATTTTAATTGGTGGCCTAAGAAAAGTTTCTCTTCTGTTGATGGAAACTTGATTTTGGAATTATTTTTAGCATCATCCCCTTTGCCACAACTTATAAAACCACCCTCTGCGGTGGGGAGACACACCCAAAATTGCATGCAATTTCACTAGCTGCTTATTCATCACGATAAAATTGGAGTGTACAGCTACACTTTTATGGCCATTGTGTTATTAGCGCAGAATTTTTATTAAAGAAGCCAGATGCAATCTTGGCCTTTTGTAACCTTCTTTATTTTCAGGACATGTTTAATATAAAATCAGACTTGAGCTTATCATTTTAATGCAGTTTTCAGTTTTGAAAGCGTGTGGCCCCTATAATTACATTTGCCGTAAGTATCTATAGATATGTGGGTAGTTAAAAATAAAAAGGTACTAAAAAAAACAAGCTAGTTAATCTTCAGCTACTTTCACTTTTTTCAGTGCCTATCCAAATCATTTTTAATTTTTTTTTTTTTTTTTTGTTAAACTGCCGATTTGTGCGTTTAATTTTTCATCTCCCATGTTTATTTCTCCCTCATGATTTTCTCTTTCCTGTTTTGTTTCCTTTCCTTGTGTTGTTTCTTTATGTGTATGTGAATGTGTGCTGTCTGCTCTGCGTTCTGTGTGGTGGGGGCTGTGAGCAGAAGCTCTGGTGGTGCAGAAGAGTGGCAGCAGCAGTGTGCTACCAGAGGGGAAGCCTGAGTCCTGTGGTAAGAAGCTCCTGCTTGAATGGCTGGTGTGGCAGCTGCATTTGTACACGCTTCCTGGTGTGAGATTGCCTATAGATGTTTTACTTATGTGACCATGCTGGCTGATATTAAAATAAACTGTCCTCATAATCACTGCCAAGACATCAGCTCAACTGGGATACATTCAACTCCTTGTTTATCTGCTCTTTTAAAAATGGAAATCAGTATAGCATTTATTAAGAGATAGGCAGCCAACACATATATTTTTTACAGTGATTATTTATTTCGTTTTATTTTATGATCAGTACAATAGCTTCTAGTAGTCAGTCTTTTTGTGAACATTTGGTATGTAGTTTTATTGTACTTTTCAAATGAATGAGATAATTTAAGTATAGGATCTGCCTACATGATTACAAGGACCAAACATTGGATTTAGTGATATGTTAATTAGAATCTATGTAAACAAAGCCACTTGGGTGTCCCTCTGGTCTTTTTAAACCCCTTCGACTTTGCTTTCATGCTTGTTACTTCATCTACACTGACACGAGTACATTTACAGGCAGAGACACGTGGTCACTGCAGCCAACAGACTGCATGTGGCTTGCCTCACATGCAATGAATTGACAAAACAAATTCTTAAAGCAGCTGTCAGAAATGCCAGTTTGAGCCGAGATAGTCTAAACTCTCCAAAGGGTACAGTTGACAAAGGTAAACCCTTATTATCATATGCAACAAAGCTTTGGCGTGTTTGTTCACTTTGAAAAAAACAGATCTTTGTCTCTTATCTTTTTCTGGTCTGGTGCAACTTTAGCATTTTTTTTTTTTTTTTTTTTTTTTTAGACAACAAAAAAATCAGTGAGAACTGAAAGTCTTAAAACTCCAGCTTTTAATGAAATGAAATTGTTCTGCCTTTTTAATGCTCTCGGCTGTTACTTGGGTTCCTTATGTGTGGTGATGATACAATACAGAAGGTCACCTTATTCTCTAGTGTAAGTTCCGTATCATTGGTGGGTGCTGATTACATTAAAGTTGAATCTCTGAATTATACATTAGCTCAGATCATGTCAGCAGTCCCACTCCTCATGGTTTATAAATACCAAAGAATTTTAAATGCTTTAAAGCAGAGAGAGAGAGAGAGAGAGAGAGCTAAGCATCTAGAGGCAAATTCACACCAGCTCTTGAATTCATATGGCTTCATCTGCTTCCTTGACACCCATGCCCTCTCCTCCTCCCTTCCTCCTCGCTCCTTCATCTATACCTAACCCTCTCTCTCCTACACCCTTCCCCCCAACCCAGAGCTTTTGGCTCCTCTAACCTCTCTCCACATATTAGCTGCTATTCCTTCTATTCTCCAACCCCCAACGTACCTATCGATCGACTTACCTCTCTTTTGATGACAAGAAACCACTGGATACCTTTCTCAGTCTTTAAAATGTTGAAATGACAATTTAAGAGAGTTTGTTGTAGTTATAGAGTCTTCTCGTTTTGTTGTTTGTTTTTTTTGTTTGTTTGTTTGTTTGTTTAAATAATATGAGACTACAATTATGTATTTAAGCATTTGTGTACTTTGCGTAATGTTTTCTTTTATGTCTTGTGACGAAGTGCTGGCCAGATAAAAGATAACCTTCCCCTTGCATTTCTTCTAAGTCGCTCCACAAAGAACCTGAAAAGTAACGTTCCTCTTTCTAACCTGTGAGATAACATCTACTTAAGCAGAGTCGTCAGATCAGTTTCAGAAATGACCTCACACGTAACCTGTTTCCAAGGAAAGGTGCGACCCTGTGTAAAATGTAAATAAAAACAGAATGCAGTGATTTGAAACTCATTTTCAACAATGCTGGGAAACGGGTGGATGTCTGCTTGTTTTGCAGACATGTATTAAGCATAGTCCTAACTAAAGGATAATTCAGTGACCCCGAGGTGTGGAAGCTCATACTTAATGAAAAATAGTGCAAAGACAAAATATTATATGTTGAAACTGTTGTTTTGTAAATAAAGATATGAGTAAATTTGAAGCTTATAGTACAGAGGACTTTTTTTTTTTTTTAAACACACATCTCTAAGCATTTGTAAACTGAGACGACTGATTGCTTTTTTTTTTTTTTTTTTTTTTAAAGCGAAACATTTTCCGAGCATGTGTGATTCAGAAATTCAGGTATTTCATAGTTCAGGGCTTCCTTTGTTGTAGTTCCCATTTAAAATGTTTTCAATTGTCTAATTGGTCGGGGCTGTAGAAAAGACCAGTTTAACATCCAGATTCTCTTCTTAGCAGGTCATGTTATTAAAGTGTTTCTAAGTAACTTAAATGTATCTTTTTAAACCCAGTTTACCTAGCTTCTGTTATTGCTGTACCAGGCCTTTGGAAACTTTAACTAACACTGTATTTAAATCATTTATTTATTTAAAAAAAAAAAAACAATCATGGTTGTGCCTTTTATAAATGTCATGTTTTGTCTTTGTACTGTTTAATTTAAATGAAATTATTAATGATGGTTCCAACTTTTTTGCATAGGGTTCTGTATTATAAATAGGTATTTTTATTTGTTTGTTGTCTAGCCAGTCTTGATGATGATTATGATAGTAATAATAATGAGAAGGACCCTTTGTTGTCGTTGTCTATTAGAAAGTGCAAGACATTAGATAAAACATTTTAAAAGAATTAAAGCATGTAAAATAAATCTGGCATTGAAAATAATTAAAGTGTAAAGGACAGACATAGACGTCTGTATATTTATGATGACTGGACTTAAGGGGATGCCAATCACCACAGAATAGGTATTGTGCTCCTTTATTTACAGCAATTGTGGGTTCTGAAGGCATAAGGGAAGACACTGTTTTAACTCTGTTTGTCTGGATGTTTGTCCACCTGTACTGCCTGCCTGCGGGCAGAAGGTTGAACAAGTGCTGTCCAGAGTAGGGAGGCTCTTTCATTATTTTCTTTGCCCTGCTGAGACGGCGAGTGCTGGAGATGTCCTCTAGGGAAGACACTGGGCAGCCGATGGCTTGCTGGATGGTGTTGATAACCCTCTGCACAGCTTTCCTGTCTGCTGCCGAGCAGCTAGTGTACCACACTGTGATGCAGTACATCAGTACATTGTCGATGGCAAAGCAGTAAAAGGCTACCAACAGCTTTTCCTCTGTGCGATTCCTCTGCAGCGCACTCAGGAAATGTTGTCTCTGGTGGTCTTTTTTTTTAACTGTCGCTGTTATGTTGGTAGACCAAGAGAGATCCTCCGCGATGTTCCTATGAAATTAAAGAAGGAAACCCTTTTGATGCAGTCTGTATTGATCTAGCGAGCAGCAGGGATGGGTCCATGCTGCGCCTCCTGTAGTCAGTCATCATCCCCCTGGTTTTTTGATGCTGAGTGCCAGATACAAGTCAACTCACAGTAGTGTTTTCAGCAAACTGTATTAACTGTGCATAGTTTGTGTTCTGGGCAACCATAAATTCGTGTTTCAGGATAATATTTTTCCAAGTCTATGATGTGTTATGCATTTACACAGTAAAAGCCTTATTGGTCATATTTCATGTCCACACTGGCTTCAAAGATGTCCTGTCTTGGGACTGTTTCAGTGAAAGTAATGGGGCACAAAATCCCTTCATCCAAGTATGGATAATACATTTTTAAAGGCAGATGTAATAATAGTAGCTTTGAGATTGGGGGGTGGGGGGATGGCCTTTTAATCGTCTGCAAAACTGTCTTATATGAAGGTAACTTCATATTAAAGTATCAGTATAATCTCAGATACTACTCTGAATTGAATGTGTGTATGGCGCCTCCTTGCAAAACAGTGATGTGTATCTCCGTATGACTGCTTGAGGCTCTCTGTTGGACTCTAAGCCAAGCTACCCTGGTCCCCAGAGGTGATCCTTTTGTTGTTTGTTAAACAGTCCGCCTATAGCACATGTGTCAAACTCAAGGCCCGCGGGCCACATCTGGCCCGGCAGACAATTTTATCTGGCCCGCGAGATCATTTTATATAGATTTATTATTATTGTTATGCATGGCCCGGCAATATGAGGCGCTAATAACACACAAACTACAGATCCCATAATGCAGCGCAGCAGAAATGTGCATAAACTACTTACGGTAGGACGTTTTGTCAGAACACCGGTAAACCTGTGTATCTTATTAGTGGAGCTAATGTGGCTGTAATTAAGGAATTTAAGACGGCACTACGAGACAAAACATCAGGATAAGCTGAAAAACTTAAATGCAGAGCAGAAACTACAGAAAGTAGAAGAGCTAAAGAAGAATCTGACATTTCAACAGACTTTTTTCACCACAGCAAACTCACAAAGTAAAGCTGTTGTGAAGGCAAGTTTTATTGTAGCAGAGGAGAAAGCCAAATCAGCCCAGCCATTTACCGAGGGAGAGTTTCTGTAGAGCTGCATGATGAAGGTGTGCGACATCTTGTGTCCAGACAAAACGTAGATTTTGGAAATGTGAGCCTGAGCAGAAACGTATGTCAAAGTGTAACCGACATGAAACTGCCCTGGGACAAACTTGTTGGACTTACAACAGATTGAGCGTCGGTGTTGTGTGGTGAAAAAAAGTGGACTAGTCGGCAGGATGCGAGTAAAGATGCAGGAGAACTGTACGGTGAGTTAACAGCATACTGCATCATACACCAGGAAACGCTGTGTGGTAAAGTCCTAAAAACGGAGCATGTAATGATCACCGTGACGCAAACCGTAAATTTTATCCGAACTAAAGGTTTAAATCACTGTCAATTTCAGTCTTTTATGTGGGAAATGAATTCAGAGTTTTCCGACATTCCTTATCATACAGAGGTCCGTTGGCTGAGTTGGGGAAAAATTCTCAATAGAGTTTTTGAGCTCAGCAAGGAAATCTGTCAGTTCATGGACATGGCATGTATGATGCGGTGAAGCCATTTCAAGTGAAGCTGTCACAAATGCAGCAGTGCAACTTGCCTCACTTTCCCTGTTGCCAAGTAATGTTGAACCAAGTCAGCGCAACAGTGTTCCCAAACGCGCACTTTGCTGATAAACTGAGCGCACCGAGTGCTTTAAAGTCCTTTGGTGACTTTAAAGCACAAAATGAGAATTTCGAGCTGCTTCACAACCCATTTACAGTCAGTGTTGGGAAGGTTACTTTTAAAACGGATTCCATTACAGATTACAGAATACATGCCCCAAAATGTATTCTGTAACGTATTCCTTTACGTTACTCAATGAGAGTAACGTAAAGGAATACTTTGGATTACTTAATATATTATCATGCTGTTTACAACTACGTGAATGTACTATTGCTGTGTGATTTTATTACTATTACTGAAGTTCCGCGGCTCCGAACCGTAGTAAAGGGACCTCTGACTAATACGTCGGGTTCGTGTCGGGCTCGTAGCCAAAAATAGCTTTACTTTGTTGTCTGGGTCAACTTTGCTAGCGAGAGACAGAGAGGGGCGTTGAAAGACTGCTCCAACGGAGCTTATTGTTTCGGAGGAAAACACGAACACAGTGTACAGTCGAGTCTTAATAGCTTACTTACAACTGGGCTCGTCAGGCACTCTTCTTGGCTGCAGTGGTTATTATTATATTTACATGCTTCCAGCTCCCGTTTCTGCTCGATGACAGCTCGTACTTTTCCACTATCCTTTTTCTCCCTCCTCGCACTCACAGACACATAACGGGTATGGCAGTCCATTCTCCCTGCAGCACGGACTACACTGCCCATGATGCTACATTCTTTAGGGCTATGGCTATAGCATTCTGCCTGTTAGCTTAGCACAACGACAAAAAGGCGCTCTCTCTCACCCAGGAAATACACAGTCGCAGAGAGCGTGCGTCATCCTGTAACCATGGCAACATATCTAAACCAAATCTCTATTAAAAATTTAAGAAGGCACCATGGAGCCATTATCCGTGGAGCCCACTGTTGTATTTTGATGTTTAAAAACAAAAAAGGAGAGCTTTCTAGTGGCCTACCTCACACACAGACAGCTTCAGCTTTATGCTTTGGCAGAGGAAAAAGTGTAAAGTTTGATTTTAACTGATTTTTATCACCTTCCCAGTGTGATTATTGTGGAATTCTGTCACCCTACATGCTAAGAGTGAACTAACTGGGTGAACTAAATATTTACTCAACTTCCTGATCTTGTGAAAATCTTTCTCTTTCCGGTCTGTGTCACTTGCAGGTCTGGTCCAGCGATGTGTAATAATCCAGAAAGATGAAAATGGCTTTGGGCTCACTGTCAGTGGTGACAATCCAGTGTTTGTGCAGCTTGTCAAAGAAGGTAAGATTGACTCTCAAATTTAAAAGAGAAAAATGTTACCACATTGACCACCTTCAGTTTGAGCCTTACGTGAGCTCTCCTTATTTTGTGCTTGTGTCCTCATGCAATGACATCAAACTATCACGTCAATTTGCCATGTTAGTTCGCCAATATGAGTGGTAATTGGTCCCCAGAAATCAACAACTCTGGCATTTATTTAGACTAGTGACGTTGTTGACTGTAAACTATTTCCTCTTTCTACAAGTTTCACTTGTAGTTGCAGCTTCTGCTTTATCCTGTTGTCTTGTTATGAGTTTGCCAAAATGCTTCTGTGACCTCGAGTAGTGTCTCACGCTGTCTGTAGAGGATTATGTGGGCTTTTATCAGGTCACAGTAAACACTAGCAGGTCTGTACAGCAGTGGATGGAGACTGCAGAGGAGTGAACCAATCGAGACCTTTTTTCTTTTTTGCACTTTCATTAATGCTTGGGAGTGTCTTAACTATCACTGAATGGCTTCCCATTTTCTTTTTTTAAGTTCCATGTGAATAATGTATCAGCATTTTAAACTGAAAAGCAAACAAAATGCAGCTATAGTGTCTTTAAATGTCATCCCAACGTGGTGAAACTGAAACAGATAGTTATAAGTCCCTTTTCCCCCACCTACTCCACAGTTGAGCAGACTGAGTTATATTCTTTGTTCCCTGACCCCAAGTTGAATTTCCTCACTACTACAAACCTGAAGACCTAAAGTCTATTTTCGGCTTGCAGAGTACTTGAACTGCACTCTGCTGACTTTAGTCAGACTTGCCTCTCATAATAACCTGTCTCATGCCTAAATCCCTTTGTTTGGGGTGGAGCTGTGAAACAGGTCCTTCTTGTAATATAACCACTGTTATGGTCTTTCAAAATAGCACTTGAAATAGTCACGTATTTATGGTCTGTCAAAAGACTTTTGGCATATTCATTGTGAAGAAATGTCATTGCTGCATCATGAAGAAGCATTTTTTGTGTTTCCTTCCTTATTTGCTATTATTCCACTTCCATTGCTTTTTCACTCTCTTTTGGTTGTTAATTGCTTATTTCCCTTTGTGTTTACCAGATGGGGCTGCGATGCGAGCAGGCGTTCAGACAGGAGACAGGATCATCAAGGTATTCTGTTCCTCTGCTACCATGTCTTTTCACTGCGAAAGTTACCGTTTTCTACTCCAAGGCCAATACCGAGGCTGCCACCTTCTGGCCACTCAGTATTTCTACTCAGTAAACTATTGGGAATAAAATGCAATGTCCGGCTGTGTACTTAGAATATGGCCACTATTGTCTTCCAGGTTAATGGGACCCATGTTGCACATTCTAACCACACAGAAGTGGTGAAACTTATTAAATGTAAGTTGTTCTTTCTGCATTTTAACAAAAGTTACATTTTAAAAATAAATCCTACAAAAAGGGACTAATTCTCGTTTCTATGTGTGTGTTCTAGCGGGCTCCTATGTGGCCCTCACAGTGCTGGGCCGGCCCCCCGGGCTTGCCCAGATACCTTTGCCCGAAGCAGAGCCAGACATGAGCTTATCCTCTCCAAACTCTCCAGCACCACGGCGCCCCTGCAGTCCTCAGGACAGCATCTTACCTATTCAACAACCATGGGTACTAAAGACATTAGTTACTTCTGTTGCCTGTCCACTTTCTGCAAATTTGTCATGCTTCTTTATCTTATTCCCCTTGGTCTGTCTATGCCCCCCCCCCCCCTCCCCCCTTTATAGATGCTGTCACATTTGTGGTACATCTCTAAATCTCATCCGCTCAAATCTTCTCTGGGGCTAAATGACTTCTATATAACCCTGACACTATCTCTGTTATATATAATAGAGAATTATATAACATATGTGAAACATGTGCATGTGTATATTTTACTATTATTAAATATTATTATTATTATTATTATTATTATTATTAATTTTAAATGATATTATTTCTATTATCTATTATATAGAGAGAGAGAGATTGCACATTCGCTGTTTTGCATCTTTTTCAGCTTCTCTGGTTTTTATCCCCACAGGATGAGAAAGCTGACATCTTGGAGGTGAGTAAAGCAAACAAGTGTCACTTGCTGTGACTAAAGGTTCTGGCATTAGAAAGAAGATTTGCCCTCTTTGATGCACAGCTGTGTTAAATTGAACTATTAAAACGAGTGGTGTTTTCTCTTTGGAAAATCAAAAGATCACTTGTACCAGAACATTCATACAGAGGAGTCAAGTAGTATGTGTATTGTTTATTTAAATACTGCAGTATATATTTTAATGCAGGAAGTCGTTTTCTTTAACTTTTGCATGGGAAACAAATGTCAACATATTTGACATTTTTCCACTTTCAAGAAAACTACAGTGACCTGCTATTACTATTCTTGTGTCGATTTCCCCCTTCTTGCCATTCAGGCCATGAAGGAGGAGTACAGCAGAAACCCCTCCCCTAAACTACTGAAAGACATCCAGGAAGCTGAAAAACACATTCCTCAGCTGCAGGGTCAGCTCCCCAAGGCCATTGGGACAACACAGGTAGTTACCATAACATGCCCAAAGACATGGGATATCTAGGGACAGGTATCTAACGGCAGCATCCACGGAGGTGTTGTGGGATTCTTTTTCTTTTTTGTAGAACATTTAGAGATTGTGCCAGACAAACATTAATCCAAAGCCCATCAGAGGATTAGACTTTCTCTGTGGGAAGCCACTCTTTTGTGTCTGAGTGACAGCTTATTTTATAGTCATCACACGCTGAGCCTTGTGCTATGTGCGTCAGCTAGTGTGCTACATTTAAATTTTTCAGTATTTATATTTTATGCAATTCCACTCGTGAAATGATCTATTGACTATTACCAGTGTATGTAGTTTATTTTGAAAAGCTGTTTGAACATGTGTCATAAAGAACATTGTAAATATTACTTGTTTATCATTAAAATATATAAATCTTTATAATTATTATTTTTAAAAAAAAAAGTATTATTAAATCCTCAGGAGATTGTTCCAAGTGATGATGCAGATGAAGATGCATTTGTCCCCAAGGGAGAAAACAATGCAGACCTGTTCTGGACCAGGACCCCTGTAAGTAATCACATTTTTAAACATCACAATCTAAAAATCTCTCTCAATACCATATTTACATCAAATTCCAAGACCTGCTATGCTCTAGAATAATAATGTAAAAGTAAATGGAATCAGTCCTGCTTGGCTTTGGGGCTTATTTAGAGCTAAACATCACCAGAGCAAGGATTATATTTATGCATACCGATTCTACATTCAGATGACTCTCAGGCATAGCAACCAATCTGTAATATAGTGTTTTAGGTCTCTTTTTTTTCTCTCTTTTTCTGTTTTTAATGAAATTTAGATTCATTACAAAGTTGGTGTGTGTGTGTGTGTGTGTGTGTGTGTGTGTGTGTGTGTGTGTGTGTGTGTGTGTGTGTGTGTGTTCCTTCCCACTTTCAGATATCTCGCATATTTGGGCCGTCATCTCCAGACAGCCAGTGTCCAAGAGAGTTCTCCTGCCCCAGCCCAAAGACCACACCCAGGAACAGCTACAACTCCTTCCACTCCCCAGAGACAGAGGACACCACTGATCTGGTAGCTTTATGGAAATTATCTTCACACATATTATTTACTCTGTCTTTCCTCTAACTGTTACAACCACACAATAAGGTCAAGAGGTTATGAATGTCCAAATGGGGGAGACATATTGACCATACCTGACATCTCGTCTACAGGACGCCCTTTCCCCTACCACAGTCAGCAGTCCCTCCTCGTCTCGCCTGGTTTCGCAGATCATTGGAGCTGAGGATGACTATTTTGATTCAGACCAAGAGCAGGTATTTTTGGGGGACATTATCTCTTTTATTTATTTGCAAAACCCTACAATTTTACGGAAAGCCCAAATACAATTTCAAGTGACTTATAGGTTAAGATTAGAGGTAAACTGTTGTACTGACTGTTTTTCAGACAAACGGCCAGTGTAACAGCTTTAATAGTATTGAGCTGCTCAAGTCTCGCCCTGCCCACCTCGCAGCCTTTCTGTATCATGTCATCTCTCAGTTCGACCCTGCTCCTGTGGTAAGACTTCCTTCATATTTGTTGATGGCTTTTATGCATTATTTACAGTTTTTACGTAACCTAGGCCCTTTGCTGTGAAGAAAGTTCACCCAGTCACACAAAGCTGGTTATCAATTTGCTATGTTAACCCAGTGTTTGCTGTCCCATGTATGCGCCAGTCACATGAACATCTGACCAACAACACTGATTTAGTGCACTGACAGCTGAGAATCTCATTTTACAATGCAAGAATAAAGTATAATATTAGAAACATATGAAGCAGTTGCACACATACAACAGAATGAAACTAACATACCTGCTGCAGATAAACCAGCGATGGGTTCACAGCATAAGTTTTTGTGGCATAAGTTATCTCAGTAAGAAGTGAACCACCACAGGAAACCCCGGCTTAACTATGGGAAGAAAGCTTAACTTGTCTTAAAACAAAATCTTGCTGTTTAGGAGACTCTGCAGTTCCTATTTTATTTTGATTTTTAATGTTTTGTTCCCTCAGCTGTGCTACCTCTATGCTGACCTCTACAAGCAGACCAACTCCAAAGAGACCAGACGGGTGTTCATGGGCCTTCACAATTTCTTCATTGACCGGGGAGCAGTGAGTCTTTATCTGTCTTTACACAGCGAGCACACAATCTAGTATTGCATTTAGATTACAGCAAATTATTGTAGCAAATTGAATTTAATCACATTTCCGGCCCGGGTGTTTCCAAAATCATACTAATTCGACCAAACAAAGCCTAAGAATCGAACTGTTTCATTTTTGTTGCAGAATTTAAAAGTTGGTGTTCCTGAATCTGTCTCCGCTGATCTTGGTAAGTATTTCGTACACAGCTTCTGTCTCATTCAGTTACCTAACCAGCATCATTTAGAGCTGGTGATATTTATTTTGTGCTGACTTTTTGTGCTTCTGCTGAGTAACTTTAGCAATTTAAGCACCCTCATTATACAGTCCCTGTAAGTCGATTCCTCAGCCAGCCAAGCACAGTCCTTGCCAAGGCCTTAAGAAATCAAATGCTCTGATGGTTTGGAAAGTATTGCTTAGCTTTAATACCACTTATTTATTGTGGACATGCTGCAACCCTTTGATATTTATTCTGTGTATGTGTGTGTGTCCGTGCGTGCGTGCGTTTGCAGATCGGCGGCGGACAGAACTGATCCCAGAGGAAATAAACAGACAACATGTTCAAACACTGCAGGACTCTCTGCTCCCTGATATTCAGAAGAATCTTGAAGATTTCAGGTAAATTCAGAATTTGTATTTTTTGTGATGCTGCCGATTTAGCTGGGTTTCAGATGTTAAGGATTTTGTTAGCTCCCACATTAGGCATATATAAAAGAAACAAGCTTTTCTCATCCTCTTCTTCATTGTTTCTCTAAAACATTATCAACCTGGTCACAGTAATAACAGTATACCTCCTTATGTGTTTGGTACTTGCAGGCAGAAGCGGAGTATGGGCCTAACAGTGGCTGAAGCAGAGCTGGGCAGACTGGACCAAGAGAGAGTCAGAGACCGCGGCACTCTCGAGCGGGAACGCTCATATGCTGAAAACATCATCGCGAAAATAGACGATATCCTGTGAGTAACTGATACATATACATGCTAGTTGGAAGCTCATAATATTCAGTTTTATCAATTTTTATTTATCGTACTGTTAACAGGGTAACTACTCAACTCACAGAGGAAGAGAAATGGTAAGAAAACTTTGGCTGAAGCAGGTTTCTTAAATCAAGAGATTTCTAAGAGTTAACAACTCCCATGGCCCCTTCAGCCATCTGTGTCTGTGCTATATTTACATTCTGTAATATGCCTCTCAATTATCTAAGGGAGCTGTCATGTCTTGGCTTATTTTTATTAAATCTTTTCAGTCCTTGAAATTATCATTAGACAGCAATCTGCTCCTAATTTAATAACTTGCCAGTGGTAGTAATTATTCACCTTTAAAGTACAGTCTTTGATGTTTCAAGCAAGAATACATATCAGTGTCATCCGAGCGCCACTCTGCATCCCCCACAGTTGACAAATTAAGCGGTGGAGCAGTCTCTTAAAGAAAACATGTAATTTATGCAGTATGTTTATATTAAATAATTCAAAAGTGTGACTGATTGAAACAGTTTTGTTTGAAATGCCATATGGTCGCAGCACAGCCCAGATGGTTTGTGTAGACGTTGTATGAGGAACGACTGTTGTGACATATGGTACAAATCACAATATGGATACTTGCTCTCTTCAAATTTTAGCATTGTCTTGTTTTGTTAATTATAATTCAGAAAGCATCCAAACTCATTGGTTGTCATGTTTGTTTGTTTTTTAAGCACTACAATGCAGTATGTTATATATACGTACATGAAGCACCTTGGTGTGAGGGTCAAGGAACCTCGCAGCCTGGAGTCCAAACGGCTTCGGATCAGCTTTCTTCCCATGATTAAGGTAATCTAAATTTGTCTTGCACAGTGAGACTTCTTCCTCTTCCCCCATCACCTACATGACTCTTTTCTTGTTTTTGATGAACTCTACAGCGAGGCAACAAGACAGAAAAGGAAAGGGAAGAGAAAGTGAAAAAGGTTCCCAAGAATAATAAATTTAATATTCGTGTACCTCAGCGGCGGCCCAGCCGCATCGAATCGTCAGGTAAGATACGAGTTTGAAATGACCAAAAATAACAACGTAGCTTTCAAAGCTTTATATTATTTTGATACCACCTGTCTGTGTATTCAGGGGGTACGACCCAGGAGGGACGACCACGGCCTCAGAAACAGATGTCTCAACCTGCACTGTCTACAAGTGATTATAAAGAATCTAGTCGTCTCAAAGGCAGCCAATCAAGCGAGGGCCCTGAACTTATACACTCCATGTCTGTCAACTCATCATCTCCAATTAGCGCCACCTACAGCTCTGACACCAGCAGAGACTCTGATATGGGTGAGCAAGCAGACAAATGAATTAAATGAAAAAACACTTAAAGGAGCGATGGCTATTAACTTGTTATCTGGCAGGTGGGACTCCAATATTTGGCCCCTGCAGGGTGAGTGAAATCCTTCCATCGGACTCTCTGGACGGGTTGCCATACTCTGCTTCGCAGTTTGACCCTCTATATAACCTGGACCAACTGCCAGAGGATGACAGAGAAAGTGACAGGTGCCTTTAAAGTCACATCTGCAGTAACACTGTTTCCCTTAAAAGTTCTTATTTTTATGACTGACTTCTCTGTCACTTTTTGTAGAACTCACGAGGGAACACCAAAAGCTTTAAGAAGGCAAGAATACCAGATCATTTGGACTTTCTTATATTGATCTAAAAACCTAGTTTAAAAGCTAACTTTATTGTATTACTGTAGGCTTGAGGGACTCGGTGCTGCTGATATCCAGAGCGAGGATGACCAGGGAACAGATTCTGAGTGCGATCCCCCAAACTGGCAGCATCTGGTGCGTCCAGAGGTTCTAGCCGGTCTCAGGCCTCATGAAATCAAGAGACAGGAAGTTATCCACGGTGAGGACTGGCACTGTCAAACTCCCCTGAAGCTTATATTGTATTTTCAAAGTATACTCTCCATATGCTTTAAAATACTACAGTATACAGAATATAGTGCGTAGACGGGAAGACAATTATGCAGCATTTGCTGGGATCCAACCCAAGCTGCTGTCAGATGTGTTTTATGCTGAAATGTGCAAATACCTGCCAGCTCGAATTAACATCTTGCGTGTCTGCAGAGCTGTTTTACACAGAGCGTGCACATGTACGGATGCTGAAGGTTTTGGACAACGTTTTCTACCAGAAGCTCACCAAAGACTCCATCCTGCCTCCTGCTGACATCAAGAATATTTTCTCCAATCTGGAAGAGGTTCTGCAGCTGCATGGTACACTATAAACACACATCTCCTCTGCCTCTGAGCCATTAAGAATCAATAAAATGCCTGAAAGGTCCTGTAGTGTAAATTTAATTCCATTTTAAAGTAAGGCCAAACTCTTAACAACATACAGACGCTCACATTATCATTTTGCATTCCTTTTTTTTTTCTTTAATCTTGTACACACACATGCTGATAGTTCCTCCTATTTAAATTTCAGTTAACATATCAGATCAAATGGCTGCCGTTCGGAAGAGAAATGACTCTTCAGTAATTGATCAGATAGGAGACGACTTGCTTTCCTGGGTGAGTACAATTTTCATGCCAAAATTCTATTTTCTCTTTCATATAATTCCTTCTATTGAATAAAATTCAAGATGACTGATGTGGTGGGGAGAAAAAAACATTGTGTACAAAGAAATGGAAGTGTTGCCCAAAATTGCTTCATAACGAGAAAAAAACTGTTGACGTTGGCTTGAGATTGCTTTTCTCAGCTTTATAATTCGACAATCTTTTGGGATGACGTGTGCACAGGGACATGGGTATGTGCAGTTTATATATGACAGCCATGGTAATAGGCCTTTTTCGCCACTTAAATCCTTCTAAAATGGGGGAAAAAAAGAGGGGAAAAAAATCAAAGACGACAGAGAGGAAAATCTGCCCTCTCCAGTAAGATGAAATGGGAGTGAGAAAAATGGAAGCCCTGTCCCTAGTAAATGATGTCACTCAATACCCTAGATCTGGCTGACATCTCAGCATCTTAATATTGTCAGTGATATATGAGATGTGAGGTAGCGGCGTAGGAGCTGGAAGTCTTGTATAGAGTCTCTCAATGGGAGACGTGGCGGGAGTAGGATAAGTAGGCTAATCAGTCCCCTAAGGGTCTAAACATTGATCTAGTCTGGACTGAAACTTAAGCTGTCTCTGCTGCAAGGACATAAGCCTGCCCCCCCAGGAGTCAGCCACTCGTCATAGCGGTTAAATACTAAATCTACTACCTCTGACCCATATTGACTGAGTTTCTATCCATCTCTGTCTTGTCTTGGGTTGGGTGGTAACAGTTCAGCGGTGGAGAGGAAGAGAAGATCAAGCAGGCGGTGGGGACGTTCTGCAGTAACCAGCCTTTTGCTCTGGAGCTCATAAAGACCAAACAGAAGAAGGACTCGAGGTTCACTTCATTCATTCTGGTACGCTTGTCACTGCGCACACAGTGTATACAAGGTGTTCACAGGAGATAACTGCTCAGAAGGCTCACAATTTGTCAATCAGATGGTTTAAACAATGGTTGTGTGGATCTAAATAAAAACCCAAGCTTACTCTTATTCTAGCTCAGTCTCTATTTATACTGAAAATTATGCATTTGGGCTGTTTTTATGGCTGCTTAAGGGTACTCCACTTATATTTTGCTTCTTTGCAGGAGGCAGAGAGTAACAGGCAGTGTCGCCGACTGCAACTCAAGGACATCATTCCTGTGGAGATGCTGCGGCTCACCAAGTACCCTCTGCTGCTCGACAACATTGTCAAGTACACAGGTGTGGTTGTGTTTTCTTAGTAATCAGAGCTCTCTTACCACAGTTGGCAAGGATTTGTTCACATTGTAATTACTTTGCGTGCACAACGACCTTAATGCACAACTCGTGAAGGATCTAATCTAATAATTGTGACAGGCCTTCAGGCCTTTACTTAAACGAATAGCTGCAACTCTATTATTATTATTATTATTATTAGAGCACATTTAGTTTGCAGATTATTTTTGTAAACTGTGAAATAAAATACTGCAAACAAGTCCAAGTACTTAAGTACACAGACTCTTTCACACGGGAGTCCCCTGACTAGATAAATAGTTTTCTTTCTTATTTTTAAATTATTCATTGCTTAACATATTTATTAGGCTTCCTGTGATTAAAAACTGCTCTCAAAATTAAATAAAGTGTTAATTCTGACGGCAAATTGTGATTTAGTTTTAGCCTTTTACTAAAACATCATTTAGTTTTGGTAGTTATTTAGTCTACTAAGTATCATAAGATTAAAGTAGATTAAATCTAAAATTGATTCAGTGGCTAAAATATAAGGTTTAAAAGTCTGATGCGTTATGTTCCGTGACATCTCTTTCTCCCCAGCGTTGACATCAGAAAGAAAACCATTTTCTCAGGTGCAAATCAAATGCGTTCATCTAACCTTTCTGCAAAAGGGGATTATTTCTGATTGGATCACTTCCAAACTCATCCTGTCTTTCTACACAGCTCAATTAGTTCTGATAGGATCTCACTGTCTCTCCAGAATATTTTTATCTTGGTTTTTTTTTTTTTTTTTTTTTTTACATGTATAAGAATAATATTCTTATTTATTTGGCAAATAAACTGAATTCACATTTTTATATCCAATATGGACTTCTCTGAGGAGTCAGAAATTATTCAAGGTTAAAATTATTCAAATTATTCAAGGATTCAACAACTAAAAAAACTAGTTCTTCTTCTGTGCAGAAATGCAGGTAAATAACTGTAATTTGGTATCTTCATCTATAAATAATATGCTTTTACTATTTTTACTGCTTTTTCTGTAAACCTGTGAATTTGAAAATTCATAGGTAACAACAGTAAATATTTTATAGCTATACAAATATTATTTACATAAAATGGCATATGTGTACCAGTGGCTTGACCATTGCAGACACATAAAATATGATTTTCATAATTACCAATAATGTTAATTTAGTGCATCGGTAACATAGAGCACCACCCTAATGTATGTTTAATACATTTGATGAGCACTGTATATCAGCAGTGTTGGGACTAACGCATTACAGTAACTACGTTATTATTGTGGTAACGAGCACGGTAACTAGTTATTATGCCAAAATCAGGAACGCGTTAATCGTTACTGGGATTTAGATAGGCTCGTTATTCGTTACTTCGTGTGGTGGCATCGCGGAGCTTCCACAGATTCAGTAACATTAGCAAGTGGTGGAGGGCAGCAGGTGGATGAGGGAAAGGGGAGGCAGGAGGAGAGACCCGAGGCAGCCGCCGGTGTCAGGTGAACTGAACTTCAGGTAAGAAGTTATGACATGCAGTCTATCTGGGTCAGATATAAACCAAGTTTAGGTGGAGTTTATTTTCGTTATGCTGACTTTTTCGTACTGCGTACTAGCTAGCATGACGGAGTAGGGCTGGGCGATATGACCCAAAATTCATATCTCGATATTTTTTAGCTGGATGGCGATGTACATCTCAATAATTTTTTTTAAAGCTATAAGGTAAGAACAAAAGGAGAGTTTAGTCAAAGCTGTGTCCCAGATGTCACACAGGCACTTTTATTAACATACAGCATAGATGTACATGAAGCAATTACTCAAAAATAAATTATGAGCATTTATTAAATAATAATGCTCCATAATTCTGAGAATTCTGAGTAAAACCAAAGTTACTTTCCCTAGTAACTAGTTACTTTGAACGTAACGAGTAACTTGAAGTAACTGAGTTACTTTTGATAGAAGTAACTAGTAATGTAACTAAGTTACTAATTTAAAGTAACTTACCCAACACTGTATATCAGCCATCTAGTTCATCACAGTAGCGGTGCAGCCTGGCTTACCAGTAAAAGTGTGTAAATGTCAGATCAGAATTAATTCTTGCTTTAAGTTTGGCTGCAGTGCTGCAGCACGCCCTCATGTGACCTGCTTGAGCAGAGTTCAGTTATCATATCCAGCTTTTCTCTCACATTCATCATGTCACAATCCCCGTGCCAATTAGTTCTTATTGGTGACTTAATACAGCATGTAAATGAATTTACCCATAACTATGGACATAAACAAAAAAAATAATAATGGTATCTCATTTGCATTTGATAATCTGAATGCAGCATAAAAGAACGGATGAGTTACAGAGACAAATAGAGAGATTATCATTTTAATGGTCCTGCGGCAGCAGTGCACATTTTTGGGGAATGTCGTGCCCATTGTTTGGGCCATCATTTTAGTCTGCAGCGGCCTTTGGGTCTCACTCGAGACAATGCACTAACGATAAAGAATAACCAGCTATTAGGGGACTGAAGTGTGCTCCCGCTCCCCCCAAAGCCCTGTCATAATTTTTTGGGAATGATGGCGTGTTAATGGCCGGACGAAATATCAATTTGTCGGACAGTCCTCTGCAGAACTGAGGAGACCTTACTGGTTAATGTCGTCTTTCAGACAATGCAGAGGAGAAGGAGAAAGTTAAGCAGGCAGCAGACTGCTGCAGAAAGATCCTCAGTCACGTCAACCAGGCTGTGAAGGAATCTGAGGACAAACAGGTGTGTTGTTGTTTTTTTTTGTTTTTTTTTGTTGTTGTTGTTGTTGTTGTTGTTTTTTTTAATTGAATCTCCTTTCCATGTTTTTTGCCATTAGGATGATTTGTTTTCCAACTTCCTTTTCAGCTTCCTTTTTACTCAAACTGCATTTTATTTCCACTGCTTCTGCTCCACAGGCAGCAGTATCCTCTTAAAGAGGACTTACTTATCCTATTTTTTTTTCCCCATCTGTTTATTTCACTCCCTTCCTCTAGAGGTTGGAGGACTATCAGAGACGATTGGACCTCTCTTCTCTAAAGCAGACAGACAACCCAATGATCCTGGAGCTAAAGGTGAGTTGTCTGCCCAGCCCTCTTTTAGCTTCAGTTAAAGCATACTCACTTGTTGTACACCCACATTCACTGTTTGAAATATGTGCTAGATAGAAAAATAGCACTGCACAGAGCAGAAGCCAGTAGTTTAAAGCTTTTGTTTTTATTTCCTGTTCCATAATATTCAGAACTTGGATCTGACAAAGAAAACGATGGTGCACGAGGGTCCACTGTCATGGAAAGTGAACAAGGACAAAACTATCGGTTTGTTCTGATTGATAGTTTCACTATTGCTGTTTAGCTGGAAGGTGACCACTACTTACAAACACATCTTTCTATTTTCTCTCAGAGCTCTACACACTCCTCCTGGAGGACATCCTGGTTCTCCTACAGAAACAAGATGAGCGTCTGATACTGAAGTGTCACAGCAAAAACCTGTCGGGCACTGCAGATACCAAACATATCTTCAGCCCTATCATCAAACTCAACACGGTGCTGGTGCGCTCAGTGGCCACAGGTCAGTTACCACATAAACTCTGAGGATTTATTACTAGAATAAGGTATGAAATAATACAGGCTCCATCCATAGAGGGTAGAGTAATATTCATTAATAAGCCTCTCTTCTGCCAGACAACAAGTCCTTCTTTGTTCTTTCGATGTCGGAAAACGGAGCCCAAATCTACGAGCTAATGGCGCCCACTGTCTCAGATCAGAGAACGTGAGAGCAAATCCCCTTTGATTCATTTAAATCTCATTGTTCCGGTTGTTATACGAGCTGATGACTGTTTCATTTCCCTGCACAAGGTGGCAGCGTCTAATCACGCAGAGAGCTGAAGCCATGAAAGTTAAGCCTCACAGCGTCATACCATTACCTCAGACCGTGTACGTTACTTACTAATTTGAGCACATCTAGTGGGTCACGGTTTATGCTCGTTATTAACACATGATTCTGCTCGTGTGCCAGTGGGGAGAGAGACGGCGTGGAGATCATTACAACGGGAGTTTCCAGGTTGAGTAGAGACACGGACCGCACATCCACTGGCAGCACCCAGTCCACAGGTAACTGGAGCAACTCATTTCCTCGATCCATTTCTTCGTCCTACTTAAATATGTGTCGCTATACTTCTGTAATTAAACCCCTGTGATAACTCTTAATTATACCTTCATAGATAAGGAAAGCAGTCCAGTCTGTAGAAGCGCACTGCAGACTTCGCTACCTGGCAGTAATCCGTTTGAGGGAGTGAAGACTGAGGAGGAGAAGGAGGAGGAAGAAGAAGGCTTTGTGGACCCAGAACTTTCTTATCCAGTGGCCGAGGATTGCAGAGGAGCCTCGTTTAGCATGTTCCCCTCGAGGGCAGACGAAGCACTGAAAACACGTAAGGGGCACAGAACCGATGGATTGATGCACATGAAATGCGATCCAGCTGTACTCTGTAAATCTATCACTTTTTTCTTTTTTTTTGCTCAGTGGCAGCATTAAAGCACGTGTTAGTGACCCAGCTTATGTCCCAGGAAGCTGCAGAGCAAACTAAACGCTCCACAGGGGCTCGCCTCCTCAGGACCACCTCTCTGCGCACCCCCATAGACAGCCGTGCACGAGTGACGGTCCACAACGGCTCAGAGAAAACCGGCTCCCAGACAGACGACCTGGCTCAGGACCTGGGTTCAGGAGACACCGGCTTCTTTGACTCGACTGATGACTATGGTAGGTCTGGGCAGTCAGAACAACTCATGGTTTAAATAGAATAAACTGACATTAAACATAAATGTTCGCCTCGTCCTGATCCTTCCTGTTTTCCTTTGATTCTTTCAGCTGCGTATTTAGTTCTGGAGGGTTACGGTGGCCCAGGGGAGAGCAGCACAGACGATGACATCTTGGCAACAACCACAGGGAAGCAGCTGAGCACTTCCCAAGGCTGCGCTGCTGACTCGGGCATCAATTTGAGATTTTCTTCAACATCACAGGCCGGCAGCCTCTCCTCTTTCAGCAGACAGGTCCTCTCTCACCTTCGAAATCTTCAGGCCAACCTCAATTATCTGAAGGTAACCGACACTTAATCCTTTACAGCTCTGAAACACACACACACACAATAACTGGTATCATGCACATACACAGTAGTCATTTTTATTGTGTAATCTGGCAGTAAATTATTTTTCTCCCACAGGAGGTTGAGGCCAAGTACAACAGTCTAATACAGCAAAGGCCAGAGAGATCAGCAGCAGACACGCATGGAAATAAAGGTATCTCACTTCATGCTCAGCGCTGACAAATGAATAACTGGTTCTTAATTTATGAATCACTTCCTGTATCTGTTCCTTTTCTGATCCCAGATCTTGCTCTCTCTCCCTCAGATAAGAGATAGTGGAAGTCTGTGCAGCAGCTTTTGGCTGTGGTCCCAAAGAGGAAGTACCGACTTGTAGTCTGTTCCTACTTCTCATGTCCTGGACTTTCTGGACGACTTATAAGCTTGTCCTCTCACTGCTGAGCCCTGTTTTTTTTTTTCTTTCCGTTTTGTTTTTTCCATCAGTTGCCACAGAGAATGAGAGACTTAAGTGTGAGCAAACATTTGAAGGGAGGAGTCATCTTTTCGATGCCGAGCCCCCCCATCCTCTTCCTCCTCCGCCTCTTCTTCCTCCTCAGCACAAGGCAATCAGGGATGTGGGATTGCGCCAGAACCTCACCCCCCTCCCCTTTTACCATTTAACACCCATATCCCTTGAATCCCTGCAAGAAAGAGAACTTATACCAAAATGTACAAAGAAGTGTGTTGAGAATATATATATATGAAACACAAAACAAGAAAAGGAAAATTTTAAGATAATGTATTAAGATTTTTTTTTTTTTATCCCAAGATGTATTTATTTTCTCTCTTTTCATTTTTTAAAGTGTTTCCCATATTGCTTGCATGCTTTAGGCCATGGTGTTACAGTTTTTGGCTGCTTCTCCTGCTTCAGTCACACGAGGGTTAGTGGGAGAGCCGAGTGCTCGCTAGCATAAAAGCACCCTAGCACACCTTGCTGAATTGCAGGACTGTATTCGGACTGAAGAGGCCAGAGTTGCACTGCTGATGGATCCCATTGTGTTAAAATGACCTGTGTTTTGAGTCTTGAATTTCAGATAAATTCTAGGCGTGGTGTTAACTAGAATGAAGAGTCTGCCGGCTCTGATCTGGTCCTGTTGCATTTCTGTGCTGACTCCTTCGTCCTCTTCGCTCTGAGGGGTGTTTTGCCTCTCATCTGCTCCTCTTCTCCTTTTGCGTGTGATTCTCCCTCTTCTTTTTCCCTGTGACCATGTTTGAGTGTTTTCCCTCTCTTCCTCACAGCCTAGTGGCTTTGATGCTTATTTATCCCTTCCAACACTTTATGTCATGCTTCCTCATCTGCCTCTGGGTGTCTCGCCCTGTTCCCCTCTTCTCCAAGGAGCGGTCGTGCTCGTTCAGTGTCAGCTCCTGGCAAATGCTGCTTTCTTTCTGCTACTATTGGCAATGCTGATCTGACTCCCTGATATTCTAATAATGTCATGAAGTTCAACATATTCTGTACAATGATCAAGTTGGAAGGTTTATGCATAACTTTACAAAATAAATGGTGCCATGACACATTCAAAAAAGAAACCGGTGTGCTGATGTTTTCTTTCTTTCTTTTTTTCCCCGTCTAACAAAAGAAGACATCTAGTCTGGTGATGTTTTCAGAAATTGCTGAATGATTGGGAAATTATTATATTTGGAGGTCAGAGTGACAAAGAAATGATCAGTTGCTTGACTTGTCTAAACATTAAATAATAAACACATTGTGACTGTAAACCTATTTTTCTTTTTTCTTTTTTAATCTGTCTGGTTGAATTTTAGGTCCTGCTGAAAAGACTGTGCCTTCTGTTCACAATATCCCTCCTCCTGTCTTTACACATATGGAGTGGAAATTTTTCAGATGTCTATGCCGATAAATTCACTCCAGGCATCTTTGTGTGACATTATTGTGCACAAATTCTTCATGGTTCTGCTAATTTATGCTGTCCTAATATAAAAAATTTACAATTATGGGTGCAAATTCATTCATTCATTTACAGTAACATAATTCCCTAGAAGGTTACACCTTAAGACCTACAGTAAGCAACTTTTTACCACTTTCAAGCAGGATATAGGGAGAGAAACAGTGAAAGTTACCTCTATGTAGATATCCAGTATATGCAAAGCAGCAGTAGGACTTAGTGGTAGTACAAGTATTCAGTATTAAAAGTCTTTTTGATAGAGAAAAAAATCTAAATGTATTTTGTTATTAAAGCTAGTTTAAACTTAGTTTCAGAATTGTTTTCTTTTAGCTCCAACACATTTTGGGGAGTTAATTATGAGCTATAGTTGTAGTCTCTGGAGTCGCTTGCTTTCAGACACAGTTCAGGTAAATCAATTTAATATTAAAATAGCTAAACTGCACTTTAATCTGTGTAAGTGTGTAAGTGACAGTCGGACACTTGCAGGAATTCACTGCACTGTGAATGAATTCAAGGCTTGAACTTTCCAACCACTCAACAGATGACATCCTGTATGCGAGTAACTGAAAAATGGATGACACATGAAATATTACAGATCTCTTTCCCCCCCGAAGCAACTTCACAATTGAAAACTGGGTTGAAAATGTGGATGGCGCAGGCAGTGTGGACCACTTTAATGTTACCTTCATAGTCAACTATACGTTTGACCTTAAACAGAATATATTTTTCTAGACATTCGGCAGCACTAAATGTCAGAGTGCGTGAGCCGTCGTAAAGGAAACCACGAGAGAGGTTTTGATCAAAGACGCCAGAAAAGGTGTTCATTACCAGCAGGTGGCAAACTTCCACCATTAAACTTCATGTGGAGAAGACCCACCCTAAAACCTGCAGTGACATCAGTGTTTTAAATAACCTAGGGTGCCCAATGATTTTCCACATACATTTGACTCCAGAGTCTAACAAATAAATGACCCAAGAAATGCATCTTGCCGGCCTCCATAATGAGACAAAGCCACAGTCAAGAGAATCCCACAGAGGACTGTGTAGCATTTATTGTGACTTTGTTCTGGTTTACTGCTACCTGTCTTGTGTCTGGCAGTGATTTTTGCAAAGTGTGTCTGAGTGGAAAGCAGGATGAAGAATCGCAGCCCGAATGACATGCTCCCTCTTTCTTTCTCTCTGTCAGCCCAACTGTTGGCTTGCTGCAATGAGAGAGAGGAGAGGATATCTTATGAGGAGACAATGTGAATCCACATGAGGTATAAATGGTGAAAGAAAAAGAGGGAGAAAAGCCAATAAATTAAGAGTAATAGAAAGGAAGTGGTGAGGGCAGAGTGTGATAAAGACACAGGGAAGATGAGGAGAGGACAGAGGCAGACGAGAGGGGATGGTAATTGATTGTCTTGTTTCTCCACATGCACCTGTCATCGAGCTAATTGGAGTGGCGGAGACAAAGAGGAGAGAGGTGTCAGTCACAGCGGAGCCTTCCAAGAGGGCAATTCAGGTCAAGCTCTGATAAGACGACCCCTTTCTCCTCAGCACCTTCAGCTACGCAACAGTGTCACGAGGAGACGGGCGGGGGAAATGAATCCAAAATATGTCCCATCCAAAAGCAGAGGTCCTGCACTGTCGTTGTTCTCTTTTTTTTTCACCCACTAGGCATTTTGAGTTGTGTCATCTTTTAAATATAGTATAAAAACATAACAGAGCACACTTACCCACATGGTTTCGGATGCTGATTTGCATAAATTTTGCATACATGCCCAATGTTGAAAATCAAGTTGAGGATTGATGTGTTTACCTGATGCTGTGTAACACAAAGAGCTCGAGCTCATGATTATAGTGGAGCGCATCATTATGGTTGTTGCCACGGGGCTTAATTCTAAGATAAGGATGGTTGACTAAATAACTCGGCTGTGACAGGAACAAACAGGAGGGGTTATTTCTTTAGAATCTGGGCTTTTTTATTCACACTTCCACAAAAATAAGAAACACAGCACTGCAAGCATCGCATTCTGAACAGCTCCTAAAATCAAGGTTCTGTGTGAACGTCTATGCATTGACTTTTCTACTCTACACGAGCACTGAAGGCATTTTATGCAACATCTCTCATTCACCCAGGCATTTTTCTGCGACAAAGTGCTTTCGATCTAATTCTTACACATCAGGAGCAACTCAGGGCTCAGTGTGCCAAAGGATGCTTTGTTATGCACACTGAGGCAGCCGGTGACTGAACCACCAACCCTCCAATTAGGACATGACCTGCTGCACCTCCTGAGCCACAGTTAGCTAACTAAATAATGTTTAAAACCAACTGCCCAATTTTGTGTAGTTCCACCTCAAAGAAACAGCTCTGACCTGCTGAGGAGTCTCTTTAAGACCTCTTAAGACATCCCAGTAATGTCCTGAAAGCTGAGAGGCTTTAAAGAAACTGACTTGCTGTTCCAGCATGGTGAGGTGGAGTTGAGGTGCAGGACACGCTGGAGAGATCATCTCTGTGTTCCTCTGGATAAACTGGAGGAGGTGGCTGGGGAAAGGTAGGACCTTTCTGCTTAGGCAGCAGCCCCCTCAACGCGGGCATGGGTACGCAGAAGAAAATGGAGGGATGGACGTTCCAGCACATCCCACAGATGACTGATGGGATCGGGTAAGTTCAAGGCCAAGTCAACACCTTGAATTCCTTCAAACCATTTCTGAACACTTCCAGAATGAGAGGTTCACTGCTATTGGCAATAGTTACCATGAAGAGGTGTCTGCAGCAGTGCATCATTCACAGGTATACCAGGGTTCAATAACACACAACGCCTCCGAAACGTTGCCACTTTCCCATAATTCATCTCTTCCGCAGGTAAATAAAACACACTCACAAGGCTATCTGCACGATGTTAAAGTAAGTAAGTAAAATTTTATTTATATAGCACATTTCTAGATAAGAGATCACAAAGTGCTTTACAAGGTATAGACACAGATTAAAAAGACAAAGTACAGTCAAAAGTTAACAAAATGCAATTTTAAAAAGATGTGTTTTTAGCTGTTTTTTAAAAGTAATCAGTGAATCAGCAGATCTTAAGTTCTGAGGAAGAGAATTCCACAGCCACAGTAGCAAAAGCTCGATCACCCCTAGTTTTCAGTCTCGTATACTTAATAACAAGTAGGCCCTGACCACAAGACCTCAGAGACCTACTAGGGGCATAGGGCTGTAAGAGTTCAATGATGTATGATGGTGCTTGTTCTTGAAGAGCCTTAAATGTGAGAACCAGAATCTTAAAGTGGACTCTGAATTCGACAGGGAGCCAGTGTAACTGTATAAGCAGCGGTGTTATATGTGAGTATTTCGATGTTTTCGTCAGAAGCCTTGCTGCAGCATTTTGGACAGTCTGCAGACGCTCCAGGGAACTCTTGTTTAGACATGTAAACAGTGAATTGCAATAGTCCAGTCGTGATGAAATAAAAGCATGAATAACAATCTCCAGTTCAGTATGAGCTATTATGGGGCTCAAGTTAGAAATATTTCTTAAATGATAAAAGCAAGACCGAACCAGAGATTTGACGTGAGTATCCAATGTAAGAGCAGGATCGAAGGTTATCCCTAGGTTCCTGATAGATGGTTTCACAAACGTTGAAAGGGGACCAAGAGCATTCATTATGCTGGGTACATGTCTGTCTGGAGCACATAACAGGACTTCAGTTTTATTTTCATTTAGTTGGAGGAAATTGTCGGCCATCCAACCTTTGATGGTTTCCAAACACACATTTAAAATCCGCAGTTTAGAAGCATCTTCAGGTTTAAAAGATATATATAGTTGGATGTCGTCTGCGTAGCAGTGGTAACAAATATCCTCAAAAGGGCTCAAAATATGCTGGAGAGGAAGTAAATAAATTAAAAACAATAATGGCCCCAGCACAGAGCCTTGTGGCACACCAAAGGACAGGGACGTAGAAGATGACCTGTACTTAGAAACTGCCACAGAGGAGTATCGTTCACAGAGATACGAGGAGAACCACTCTAAGGCAGACCCAGATACACCGACCCAGTATTTCAGCCTATCAAGCAAAATATAATGGTCAACGGTGTCAAAGGCCGACGTGAGATCCAACATTAAAAGAACAGAACACTTACCCGCATCGTTTTGCATCAGAATGTCATTAGAAACTCTAAGAAGGGCTGTTTCAGTAGAATGAGCTTTACGAAAGCCAGACTGAAATTTATCAAAGATGTTATATTTTTCTAAAACTGCTGTAAGCTGCTTAGCCACAATCTTCTCTAAAATCTTAGCAATTAACTGTATTTTTGAGATCGGTCTGTAGTTGCTAGTGAGAGATGGGTCCAGCATAGGCTTTTTTAACAGAGGGTATATAACAGCAGTTTTAAAATAGGCAGGAACTTTGCCAGATCCCAAAGAGGTGTTAATTATAGTGAGCATACAGGGACCAATAGAGTAAAAGACATTTTTAAATAACGATGCGGGTAAAATGTCGAGTGAACAAGAGGATACTTTTGTTGCACTAACTATTTTACCCAGTTCGGCTAGTTAAACAGGTAAAAATCTTTCTAAAACAACAGGCCGAACTGGCGTAGGAACTGACAGTGCAGATGCTAATGGGGACAATTTTTTCCTTATATTGCTAATTTTTTCTAAAAAGAAAGCAAGAAATGTTTCACAGTCTTCAGCAGAAGAAATAATGGCAGCAGGTGGAGCAGGAGTAATGATATCAGTAATAGTATCAAATAAAAGGGAAGTTAGATGCTCATGTGCCTATCATACATAGCTGGACTGGACTTTTTCATTTTTATGGGCCGATGTTTTGTTTTTTCGTTTTTTTCCGTAACGGTATAAACACTGAAAGGTGGTGGATTGGCCAGATGCTGGGAGATGTGTAAAAATAACTCAATTGTTTGGTGATGGCTATGGCGGAGCTTCCACAGATTCAGCAACATTAGCAAGTGGTGGAGGCCAGCAGGTGCAACAGGCTGGCAGGTGGATGACGGAAAGGCAGGAGGAGCAGAGACCAAGTTTAGGTGGAGTTTATTTTCGTTATGCTGACCTTTTACAGTCAGTTACAATAACTCGTACTGCTACTAGCTAGCATGACGGAGTTTCTATACAGCTGGGCGCGTGCTATGGTGTTAATGATGTTGAACTTGTTTTGTCTTATTTTATTTATAAGGTTAGTTGGTTATCTGGTGAGAGGGAAACATGAAGATGAAACCAGGAGATGTCCTTACTGAATCATCAGAGCTGAACAGGTGATGGAGAAACAGGTTTACCTTTTAGGTGACATGAATTAGTTGAAGGGAAGTTATGAACTGTTTCTGAGAGACAAATAACACCAGGATCTTCTTCTATGTAGCTGACAGCTGGTAACTGTGCAGGGGCGGGTCTAGCAAAGTTTTGCCAGGGGGCCAGGTAGGGCATTAACAGGGAAAGGGGGGCACAAAGAAATACTTTTCTTTCTTATTCTCATTTAAAATGTCTAGCTTTTAAAAAATAATTATCTGAATCTTACAACAAACGTTTTCATCGGATGTAAAATGTATTGAAATCCATTATTGTACATAGTAATTTTTTTAGGGTCCCATTTTAATTTCTTCAGAAGTAGCTAAGTACTGTATATGATGCCAGTATTTTCCCACATTTTCTAGATACTGTACCAGTACTGTGTGTAAAATGCAATATTTTGCCCTGCCATGCTGTTTATTGATGTGGCAAATGAATGGTTTATGAAAATATATCTAAATCTGTCATCAGTGATCAGTAATGATCATGATTCACGTCTAGCCTTCTCTGTCTTAATTTCAGGTTTTCACCATGTGTTGTAGATAGTTCAGGAGGTTAACTCGACCAAGCAGTCTACTTCCGGGTACTGTTTAGAATACCAGAATAGGGAGGATGGTGTCAGCATGACCGCTGAATGATCATGGTGATCTTCCTATTATAGCCGGTACTCAGAGCATCGTGCATATTGTCCTTCCTTGAGGCACTTTTGGCAAACGCTACCGACTGTAAATCAGGAACGCCTGCAAGACTTGCATTTTGAAGATGACTCAGTTGTGTAACTATCAGAGTTTGGCGCTTGTTAAAATGAGTCAGATTTGTATTTTTTGGTCCAGTTTTCAGCTGCCACAGTAAACTCCAAGAGGTAGCTGATACATCTAATACATCCCAACGCAACCTTGATAGGCGGTAGTGTGAGAAGATAATCAATATCCTTCCCAAAGATTTTCTCATGTATCTCGGTAATGTTTCCAGTGGGGACACACTCGCATCAGTATTTACACCTTCAACACGTCCTCACTCCCAAAGCGTAACATTTTAGGTGACAAATCGTCAACATATTACGTTTTCAGCCACCCTACACGTTCCTAAATGACGACATTGGAAACATGGGGAAATATGAGAACCGTTTGGGCTCAATCTACACGTCTGCTCTTTTTATTAAAATCGCTTGGGAAAACACTATTTAATGTCATTAAAGTGCTGGTTAATGTTAGGAATAAGGTTATGGTTAGGCTTAGGGATAAGGTTAGGTTTAGGGCTGGAATACAGGGCTGGAACGTCTATTACCGCGGGAGCGTTATTCCACTGGATTTCATCCATAACTTGGTGCTCTGAGAAACCATCCTACTCTGACAAAACGTCCTACCCGTATTATAATTTGACGGTGACTTGCGACTAAACCTAACTCTACCCCTAACCATAACCCTAACCATGACCATAACCCTAAGAAGTATTCCGGATGGGTGAGAGAAAAAGAAGTCAATTTGGCGTTGGTGTTGTGCGCATGTGCCGCGTCTGCGCAGAAACATTGGGTAGGATGGTCATCAAAAGGTCACCTTTTGCATTCCCCAGGAACGCCGCGGGACGTGACAAAACGTCAGGATGTTACGCCTCGGGAGTGAGAACGGTCTGACACCTCAGGTAGTCTGTCAGCAGCCTGTGCTCATCTTTTATCATTGTATGGAATTGGGCTGGTTAGTTGGTGCTTAACTCGTTGCTGCAGCTGGTGGCATTCAGCAGCACCACCCAATAAAAGTTTCAAACGTAAAAACATAATGCTGCTCCTCGTTTAATCCCTTCATCAGTATTCATTGGCAGCATGACGCACACGAGCCTCAGCGTCAGCCGCTGTTCCTATCAATATAAAGTCAGTCACCAGTGTGAAGATTGTGTGAGGTCAAACTTAAGATCAGTCAACAAAATAATTAGTCATAGTCCTCCATTACTTCTGTGTAGCTCTTCTAGCAGAGGCACAGTGGGGTTATTTTTTTCTTTCTTTTTCCTTTTCTGTGCAATATATCACTGACTAGTTTTGTGGTGCTCATCAAAGGCTATTATATTTCAAACCGTGGAGGAAATAAATAAATAAAGAAGAAAAGAATGTGAACAGCTTAGAAAAAGTTATAGTGGAATTTTAAAAAAAAATCAGCTATTCAGATTGTGATTTATGGCTACGGCCACTCTCTCTCCACTTTCCAGGGGGAGAGAGGGATGGTGTCTGCACCTGCTTGTCAAACCAGAATAATTAGGTTGTTTTCTCCTCACCACCTCCACCGGGTTTTAACAACTTTTTTTTTTTTTTTTAATATTTGCATTTTTGGATGCCCTCCCCATTTATTCAAATCCGAACAAGATGTTTTTGGAAATTATTTAAGTCAATCAAAGACAATTCTTTCTTTTTCCTTTTTCATCCAACAGAAGTCACCTCAATAATAAGCTGTTTCCACAAACGATGCCCGTGACCTTATAAGATTGATTTTCATGCTTCTCTTCTCTCCTTTCATCGAGCAGAAGCCAATATCGGATGGATTGGGGCTGAAGATCAATGTGCCATCCGCAGTCCGGTTAATCCATAGCCTCTCTGGAGTAATCTGTGTCCCAAGCACAACAATGAGCCAGGCAAGCCGTGGAGAGGGTGAGTTAAGCCAATGCAAAGAGATGAATGAACTGACTCCTTTAAATGAAAGCAATATGCTTTAAAAAAAACCCTGAGAGAGCAAAGATCCATGCATACCAAACAACGAAGAGGATGCCTGAACCCATTCAGCGACTGCTGCTGCTGCGGGATGCTTTTTAATCAACCTGTCCAGTAATGAATAGGCACCTGTGGCTCGGCGTGGCTTGGCTCAGTGTTAACCCTGTCTAATTACGACACCGCGGTTTGATGGAGTATCTGGGTAAAAAGCTCCAGGCAGGGCCAGCTGGCACTGGGCTCCCTGGTTCAGTCTGCTGTGAAAGAGAAACCGGAGAGAGTGGAGCACATGGGCGCTGCGCTGTTGAGCTGTGACCTGGGACCACACCCGGGCTTAAAGAACCTCAGGGCCGCGGCAGAAATCGATGGCGCTGTCGGCAGCCACGCTTCTGCTGATTTTGATAACCAGAGCTGACGAGGTGCACAGCTGCCCCATCTGGCTGGCCGGCTCAGTCAGGCGGCAGGCTTTTTCTCAGACATGGAAACAAAAGTGAGATGTGGAAAAAGTTTAAGTGGGGCTAACGGACATATGGCTGGAGTCAGCTGCTCTGAGTCCTCTGGGCGTGAGGCGAACCCTCTCTTACACTATGTGACAGCAATGAATGGAGGCTGCCATGCTCACATGGATGCTTGATTTGGCTAAAAGGAGAAAATGATTAGTTATTCATTATCCTTAATTCGTTGCTTCTATAATCAAGACACACAGGGAGGAGAGTAATTCAAAACAGAGCCCAGAAAACTAGAATTAAAGGGAGAATGTGGTATTTCTTCCCAAGACATGGATGGATGATGATTGGTGCCAAATCCAGATCTGGATGGTAAACGGGTATTTGACAGCAGATCATCTTATTGCTTGAAAAATGTCACATTATTTATCTCAAATAAACTATGTAAATCAATGGATCTGTCTTAGCGGATCTGTATATTTATAGCACCTTTAAGCTGCTGGTGTGCTCACATTTTATTTAAAAAAAAATCTGTCTGCCTGTACTCAAAGCAGAGTGTGGTGCAGCCCCCTTTTTTTTTTCTTTTAATTTTGCAGAGTACAATTCTAGTCATCATGAATCATTGAGCGTGAGTCATCTAGGAATCACGAGTCTTTCCTTCTTGCATGAAGCCTACATTGCTTCCTTTGTGCGATCGTTCCTGGTGAGCATGTACAGTACAAGCAGGCGCACTGGCAGCGCTCTTTAAAGCCCACATCCATAATTACAACATGCTGTCCTCTTACGAGTTGCATCTACCCCACCACTGGCTCTCTTTATGTTTTAGGCATGAGCATGAATTTTGCATGAGCTTTGAAGCAGAACAGGTTTGTTTTACATCGGCAGTATTTGTAAACAGTGGATTAAAAAAGAAAAAGAAAAAAAAAAGGTCATGTAAAATGTAAGCGAGCATATTTTCCAGGTAGCGGTGAAGCTTTTCAAGAAGCCAGAAGCTAATTTCTAAGGTGAAATTAACTGAGAAACTGAGATAGAGAGAGTTTAAAAATGTGGACCTGGGGCACTTCATCTGACCCCAGTCTAATCCTGCTTATTTCCTATTATCTCTCACTGTGATGCTATTGCAGGAGAGTATGTTGGGGTGCTGTGAATACTGATTTCTTAATGTTTGGGGCTTTTAAAACATTTAAAAGTTACACAAGCTTCATCGTCAAAGTGCACTTTTAAGACAAATCTGGGCCCTTGCTTCCTTTCAGTTTCAGTGTGACTCGGAGGCCTGACGTAACCTCACTAAGTTTTCACAACTCCAGCTGCATCTTTGCTGTAGATAAGCAGCGGCAATGCACAACTGGCGTGGATGCTGTGAGTCCAAGCTGGGGTCAGGTGATTTAATCTAGCAGACATGCTCCCACAGAATGCTAATCAATAATGCTCCCATACTAATGCCACCATCAGGAAGGAATGAATCTACTTCAAGGAAAAAGATAAATAAGTAAAAAATCTACGTGAGCGCAGACAAAACCTGACTGGAATTGAAAATGACTCTTTTGTTTGGTCGTTTGTTGTGATTCTCTCCACGGTCTCGAGGCCCCCTAAACCAGTCATTTGGAACATCCAAGAGGGTCTCCTGCCGTCAGCGTTAACTCATCTGACAGCATCCTGCTGGCTTCTGAAAAGGGCACGAATTCAGTGGACGCTAATAATCCTCGGTAAAGGCCCGGAGGTGAGCTGTCTCTCAGGACCTACTGGAGCAGAAGTTCACCCAGGGGTTCGGCAAGAGAATGACTCCAGTCAAGAGCCCTGCTAATCTGGCCAAACTAGTTCACAAGGGCACTATTTGACAGAGGGGAAGAAGTGAGGAATGGATTATTACGTTGCGGCCCACAGAGAAGCTTCGGCATTAACATTTTCACCTTGAAAATTGAATAAAAGGTGCTTTCACCTCTAAAAAGAACTCTGACATTGAATGTATTTTAAATTATAAGGTATTTGAAATGTGCAGTACAGTGGAGTGGCACGTGGTTAGCACTGGTTGCCTCACAGCATTAAAGTCCTGGTTTCAAATCCTGTGTGGAGTTTGCATGTTCTCCCACATGTCTGTGTGTGTTCTGCCTCAGTACACTGGCTTCCTCCCACAGTTCAAAGACGTGGAGTTAGTGGGGTTAGGTTAACTGGGGGTTCTAAATTTTCCATAGGCGTTCTCTGTGTTAGCCCTGTGACAGACTGGAGACCTGTCCAGGCTGGAGCCCGCCTCTCGCTCTCTGGCAGCTGGGATAGACTCCAGCACCCCCTCGACCCCGAATTGGATAAGTGGAAGAAAATGGCTGGATCCAGGTATTTGAAACGATACGCTTCACGTCACTCTTCCCTTAAATAAGCAGAGACAGCGCATTTATCTGATATGGAATGATTCTTTTCAGTGTCTCTGTTTATGGAGGACTTGACTTGACGGTCAGAGAGTGCAACTGCCTATTGCATTGTTTTCTGACTACAAAGAAATATCCTCTCTCCACAGGGAGGGGAAAATATGGATGATAGAGTCAGTACTGATGCATCTGCATGTTAACCTGTAGGTGAATCTTACTAAATTCAAACTGACTTTCTTTTTTTCTGGGGTCAAAGATGCACCTACTTGAGTCATACACAGATGAGCTGTGAGTTTTTGACCACGCACAAAGATGGAGTGAATCACGTCTGTCATCTCTGTGATGTATGCCAAAGATAAAACTACTAGACAGTAGGTGAACCGTCAGTTCTCACAGTAAGTGTGCTAAACCCAAGCAAAGAACAGAGGCCAAGTCAACAGGGCCAGATAAACCGCGTGCCTTGAGCTGCTGGGCTGCACGCAAATAACCAGCAGCAGGATATCAGGCAGGTGTGATCATAATGTTTGGGCTCATTGAGGTAATCTGATTACTCTTGAAAGGGGCAGCAAAAGCTGAGCAGCACTTATAACAGAGATCTGTATTTGATCTGACTTATACACAAGGACAGCTGTGAGCATTTTGTGCTTGTGTACTCACCAGGTGCCCCCGAACAGTGATTGGAGCTATTCCTCAAACTATTAGAGTCACTTAAATCCCCCCACCTGTCCTCATTGCTCATTTCTCCTGCCAGTTAAGCGAAACACTTAACTGCCCGTTCTCCTTAGCTGAGTGCAGTACAGCTCTTCTGTGCGCTTCAAGTAATGGTTTGCTACAAGCGACGAAATTGTCCAAGCAGAGCACGTAACCCTGGGCGTCCCTCCTCACACTCCACAGGAGCTAACTCTATAAGGAGACATATCCGCTGTAGCATGTGTAATTCAGACCCAGGCGACATCAGTATTACTGTATGATTACTTTCAAAACTCTCATGTAGAGTCAGAGTTTGGACTCCTCTGGCTTTGGCACTAAAATGGGCGGCTGCTCCACGTTCACGTCACTTAACTGTTCTTCGCTGCTTTATCCCTTATTACACACTCTCTCCTTTTTTTTTCTGCCATCCCTCATGTTGCGTCTTCTCATCTCTCACTGGCCACTGGAAGAAAGCCAGAGCCATTACCCTGCTGTCACTCCGAGAGAGGAGGAGGATCTATCCTGATAGCTGATGTGAAATGAACAGCCCCACTTGGTCACACAATGCACAATACAGGCGGTCTTTGGGGATGGAAGGTGATGCGGTGTGAAGAGCATTCGTGTGCACACACGGACACCAACCCACTCACACTGACACATCAACACAGCAGTGCTGCACCGGTGCAGCAGTGGTCTGATTCATAGCTGATGAATATTTACCAGCTGGCCATGCCATGTCTAAAACTGTACTGGCACACGGGGGGAAACAGAGGTGTTGAACCACTAGCGGCTGAAAGTTGTAAATGTCTATTGCAAGCAGCTGCCGAGGCGGAGGGTTCACTGGCTATATGTGTGTGTTTGTCGTGCACCAGTGCGTACTGAAGACTTTACATTTAGAGTACGTACAAATAAAGACAGGTGACAAATTTAAGGAAAAATCATAACCCTTAAAGTAAAAGCAATCTCCCGATGGTGGTAGGAGAAGTGACTGCAAATCAATACAATCTAACGCAAAGTTACCATTCACAAAGGGTCACTGAATGTGAAGTGTATGAAAATATGCTGTAGCCTTTGCAGTCTCCACATTTCAAAGCAACACCAGTGGGAGAGTTTGGACCAGTGTGTCCGTACTATCCACAAGCATCATCAAAACACCTTAAAGAATCGATTAAATTGTGGACTGCAGCTGCTCTAGTGTCCTGCACTGGTTCATCAACTTACTAACTAATATACGATGGTGATCTTTTCTTTAATTTGTCACCTGTTTGTATTTATGGATGTGTGCTTATCTCTGAGGCACCAGATACATTTTCCTATTCCCAGAGGGCTCCGACAGGTGGACTGTGATTGAAAGCTGATCATCCCCGAGGAGTATGAAATACAGAATAACCATCTGTGCAACAGGATTCTGATTATTTATTTATTTGCAAAGATTCTACTGGAACAAATATGCCTCAATAAAAGACATATTGACTCTGAGCAAAAGGAAAACATCACAGCTCAAGGACAGCTGGAGGAGTGTGAAGTGATGAAGGATGAAAACTTTGTATAGCATCAAAAGAGACTTCTTCCTTGCTTTTTCCACAAGTAGTGTGGGACATCACTCAAAGGCCGCTTTGTTAGGTACGCCTGTTCAACTGCTCGTTAACACAAATATCTAATCAGCGACTAAATGCATTTAGACAAGTCGACATATTCAAGATGACTAGCTGAAGTTTAAAATGAACATCATGCTGAGCAAGAAAAGTGATTTAAGTGACTTTGAACGTGACCTTGTTGCATGACCGGCTGACTGCTGATCTACTGGGATCAGCTCTGGAGTTCACAGAGAAAGGTTTGAAAATTAAAAATGAAAAATTAGCCAGTGAGGGGTCAAAATGTCTAGTTGACGCTAGAGGTCAGACTAGTATGACCAGACTGCTTGGTGCTGATGGGAAGGCAGGAGTAACTCAAACAAACAAAACAAGAAAAGCTAGTTAGAACTGAGGTGTGCAGAAGAGCATCTCTGAACACACAACACATTGAAACTTGAAGAAGATGCACTACAGCTGCAGAAGAGCACATTAGGTGCCGCTAAAACAGAAAACTGAGGCTACAATAGAATAATAGAAAACATTGTCTAGTCTGAATTTGGCATAAACAACGTGAAAGGATGGATCCATCCTTCCTTGTGTAAACAGTTCAGGCTGGTGGTGTAATGGTGTGGTGCATAACCCTTAGTACTGACTGAGCATCGTTTAAAGAACAGGGCCTACATGCTGACCATGCCCATCCCTTTATGCACACATCGTCCGATGGCTGCCATCTCACAGAGGTCCAATCATCTCGAACTGCTTTCTCAAACACCACAATGAACTCGTTGTACTCAAATGGCCTTCACCAGGCCTCAGTTTTGAAATGTTTCCAGCTCCTTGTTGAATCTATGCCATGAAGAATTAAGGCAGTTCTGAAGTCCAAAGCGGGTCCAACTCGGTTCAAGCAAGCTGTAACTAATAAAGTGTGCTATGAGCATATACAGTGTATTCAAATGCTCTAGAATTATGGTTTTAGAAGGGAAGTATTTCTCAATAACATTCAAAATACATCACTAAATGTATAATGATCATATTTAACATTCTCAGAGGGTGGGAGATGGGCTTTACCAGCAAAAAACTCAAATATGTCTAAATCCTTTAAAATAATCAAAAAGTGTGACTTCTTCAATGGCATTTTCAGAAAATCTGTTAAGCTAACCAACCAAAAGTGCTTCGTTTTTGTCAGTTCACGAATGCGCCCATTGCTCATAGCGAGAAGCTGTTTGAAAAGAATTCAATCGGCCCGCAGAATAAGCGCAGACCAAATTTACTCAGCATGATGAGCGGTATTTGATTCTAGTTAGCAAAGTTAAGTGCAGAGTTCACTCCAGTCCTCACAGAAAAGGAACCTCTCGGGCTGACAAGTGTATAAGGTAGTCGATGCCAAAGCAGTTGTCAATAGAACGACGCTTTGAATGCTAATGAGAAAAATTGCTGACAATCCGTGTTCTGATTTGTCAGTAAATTTTATTCGCTGTTAGCGCACCTCGCCAGCTTCCTTCAATCGATACACCAGTGGGGATGCACCCACAGCCTGACTTCAGCATAAATGTATCATTCTTTGTGCTTCGCACCACGCACCCTTGTTCGCATCATAGCGAGGTGACTGTACCCTTGTCCTGCCATATCAGCATCAGCAGCCTTATTCACATCCATCCCACCCACACTTTCCTGCAGCTCATTGGGGATTTAAGACTGTCAATAACGCTTATTGCAGCGCCAGTGTACTGCCTAATTACAAAATGGCTCTCAAGCAAATATGGCTTGTTTGGAATCACACGTGGCTGCACAAACATAAATAAAGGCGCACAGTTCACTCGCACTAATGGCAGATGGATGAGACTCTCAGATTGCTTGAATGCATTATATTTATGAACACGTCTATTTTTACAGGGCTGATTTTCCATCTTGCTTCAGTGACTATGTTCCTCAGCGCCGGTGCAACGTAGTCACTAGAGCTTACTTCCCCACGTCTCGGCAAATGCTATGCAGCTGTCAATGTGCCAGTTCCACAAGTCAGATTTTCAGCCAGCCACAGTTAAAGGATCCCCCCCCCGCATGCTCCATTAACATTCTATCTCACTTCAGGAGACGCACACCTCTGCGGCTGTTGTTGAAATGGGACATCAGATATGGTGGTTCAAGTTTTAAGCACTCTTAAGCTACAGCTCTGCGCAGAAAATCGGTCTTGTTCAGTGGTTATTTGGACACTGAATTGCTATCTAGCACTGCAGTGACCTGTGGAAAAATTGGCAGTGCATTTTCATATGTCTTCAGCGTTTGGCTGTGTCAGTAATGCTGAACCGCTCCTTCTCATGGCCTCTAAAACGAAGTGGGTGTGACTGCACCAGTATGTTCATAGGTGAGATTAGTGACAAACCAAATGTCCTAACTGAAAATATGAAACAAAAATATCTTCTTCCATTAAAAATATATATTTACATTTTGATTCTGTTTTTTTTAGCTGCAAAGGGAAATTGATATTGACACACATTTATATTGTGCCGTTTAACTCATGCTCTGACTTCAGTGTGCTATTTAAATCAAACTCTGCATGAGCCGCTGCTTTATGGGCACAGCTGGATTTTAAGTCTTACCAGCAAATGTGATTCACAGAGCATTTTATCCAAACATACTCTTTTTTTCCTATGAAAGCATGAAAGACAAATACAGCAAAGTAGGGGAAAAGCAATATTGGAAGATTAAAGGCATCCTTGTTCTCTTTTTGTTTTCAGTTTAGCCTGAGGAAATTCAGCCCCAAAGATTACAGACTACTTCGAATGAGGCGTAAAGGTCTGAGATGTAGCAAAAAGGAGACCTACAGATATTTTTAAAGTGATCAAGGAATTATTAAAATAGATTTTGACAGCATGGGAATGTTGAAGTTTGTTTTTAAAAACGCAGTAGTGCTCTTTCTACACCTACAACTTTGAAATGTGTTCACTGTTATTACTGTTATTAAAAAATCATAGAATCAAAGCAGACTGCTGTGTGTTGGAAACCAGTGGTCAGTAGGATATTATTATTAAAATGATCCGACCATATGAGTAAAACTGCCACTTAAACTTGTTTAAAAATGTTTTCATTAGTTTATTTCTTTCCCTTTTTGCAGTAATATTATTTTACTATTGTGTATGAAATAACTGCTCTGTATTTTAGTGCACATTTTAGTCAAACTCAAAGAAATACTAATATTTTAATCAATATAATTAAGACAAACTTAAGGAGTTTGCAGAGTAATTAGGTGAGAGGTGCAGTCAAACATATTTTATCTCATTGCAGACCTGTGATCTTTGCTTGTGAGATCTGTTTTAATATTGTAACTGAAACATTGCTTATGTGTGTGTTTGCTCACTGCAGAGAGCAACCATCCTGACTTTAGTAATTTATGGAAGTACTAAAAGTGTAATAACGATTATTTCATTAACATTAACATTGGTCTCCAGGACAGGATTTTTCCTCTTAATCAAGGAGAAAGCCCAAACATTGTGTTAATGCTAGAACAAGTCACCCCATACAAAATTTTGTGGGAATTTAAAGAGGCACTCTGCCAGTTTTACCCACCATCAATGGGCCTTTGGAAGCGGTATTGCATGAGCTATGTGGAAAAGCAATATTAAGTCTTCAATGCTTGTGGAGGCAGCTCCATGAAATCTAATAATTCCCTCAGGAGATGTCAGTTGAGTCAATTGAGTCTGAGGACTACACATTTGAAAACCAACAATGTCTGGAGCAATGAGCAAGACCAGACCTCTGCAGCTCACTCATCACCTCCATCTCAGCTCGAGGCTAGTGGCTCAGGGCTGTACTAGCTACTGCTAGCATAAATCCCCAGCCAAACTGTTGCTGGTTGAGTTTGTCCTGTAGGAATTGTACAGTAGATGCCAGGCTGATGAGCATTATGGCCACTTGCTTTCCTCTTGTCACTGTAGGGTTTCCTCCTGCAGGACTCTGAAGGAATGGATGGTCATTAGGTCAGTATGGGTTCCAGTCAGGGGCGTTTCTATGATCAGACCTTTATAGGGGCTCAGCTCCCAATCATAATGTCATACAGTGTCTTGCAGTTAATATTCATGATATTAATGGAGTATGCTGCTTGCAAACATATACAATCCCTTTCCCCTTTGCAAGCTTCAATTCAACTGGGTACGTGTTACAATGTTACCACCAAAAGCAAACTAATTAGTTGGATGACCTATTGCAGTGTATAACACGTGCCTTTAGGATAGACATTTTAGTTATTAAACTTGAGGCAAAGGCTCAGTTGTGTTGACTATAATTTTCAAAAGTAAGTTGAAGAACAATTTGTAGCAGAGTAGATTAGAGGAGAAACATGCAGCACATCATGAAAAATCACAGTGCCACTCCGAACACCTGGAAAAACGAATTGGTACTAGAGCTGATTTCACTTTACCTTAAAGTTTTCCAATTCTTACAAACTCTCCCTTTATTGTGCAGAATGAGAACAGGATGTCAGCTACACAACTCAAGAAGTGGAGAACAGATTTGAAACCATCCTGTTTAGGTGATGTGAATTACACCCTAAACGGCACCATTCATGTCCATTAGTATCTTCTACTTAGAAAGTAAAATCAACATCAATGACTGGCTTTGTAACTTTTGTTAACTTTGACTGCATGTCTATGCTTGCCTGTTTTAAGTTCCTTTCTCTCCTTCTCACGCTATACCTACTCTGTCTTCCTTCCTCTGTCTTTGTGCTGTCACCAAAAGGTAAATGTAACAGTGGAACAGAATTTACAGCCCAATAAAAGGCTGATTTACATCATTTTATAATAATATTCTAATTGAATATAAGCTGCCTCTGGCCATTGACAGGCGACATTCTTCTGCCTTGCTCTCTGGAGCTCTGCGGTACTGTAAACAAACAATGACGCCCAATTCAACCAGAACAGAAAAATAATGAAGTACATCAGCTCCTGGGCTGACAGCTAGTGATACGGCAGCAGATTTATGGCTCCGAAAGCTAAAATTAGCTAATAATCTCTGGCATCTAGCCTACATTCCCAACATTTTTTTGGTCTTATGAATGACCCTGCATTATTAGAAGAATTTGCCATTTCCCTTACTATGTTCAGATAAAATGTGTTAATCTGCACCACTTGTGTCCTGAAATGAACTTATTGTCCAATTTCAGTGAGACAAGTCTCATTTTTCACGACACGCCTCTGTGTGAGCGCACTGTAACATAATGATAAAAACAATGCTGGAAATTTAAACTTGTTGTCGTTGTAGCCTCGAGTGTCTCCAGTAGACAAGTTGGGAAAACACATTAGCAGACAATGTCAGAAAATAATAAAAAAAAGACATTTATTATCACTTTTACTGCAGTTATTTTTACGTGAGCTATGATGAACTATGATAAACGCCCTCAGAAGAGGGTCTTAACTCATCATTTGTTCCAGTCAGTAATATTGTGACTCCTTCCTAAAATCTCCACCTCCTGGTTTGTTGCTTGTTTGTAATTTGCTTTCCATTGTCACCACCACCACATTCTTACTCATCCTCGTGTTTGTTTTTCTTTGTCCTAATCTTTTCTCATAAACGGCATCTTAGCCTGTCTCGTCTTGCCTTATGTGTCACTAGCTATGAGCTGGGTTGTGACACAAAAAAGAAGTGTGCATGTAATAAAAAAGGATGCAGGTCCTGCTGCATCTCTACACGTCTAAAGAACTGGTTTACCTATGCTGTGACAGATCCGCCTGCCCTGATTGGATTTTGTGTTAGCAGGTACAAACTCCTGATAGGCGTAAGATAATAACAGTGATTTAGCCAATACGTTTAGAGAGTAGCAAATACATATTCGGCATATCTTTGTGTTTGTCCCATGGGGCTTATGAAAAATTAATATCAAGTCCCAGCCTGAATTACTCAACGCAAATATCCTATTAGATTTCCATTCTGGCCACATATAATGGAATGTGGATGACGGGTACCACTTCATTGAGTCCCGCTTTAGGCATGCTGATTTCATTTTTCCATCAATAATAGATCAGAAATTACTCAACGCATAGCTGACTGTGTGGTATGCAAATTGCACCAGTGATAAAGCACTTCAGGATGTGGTAACTCTACTGTGGTATTTGTGCATAAAATTCATTCAGTCGCTCTTCTTCCTGGGGCTACATCTAAACACACCTGCAAGTGATTTCTAAGAAATGAAGCCCTTGAGAAGTTGAGATCCGAAAGCAATGCAACTAAAAAGGCATCCCATCGGTCCCATCCTGGGAAAAACAATCCCTGAACATCTCTCTCTCTCTGTCCCTCCTATATGCTTGTATATGACACAGTTGTGAGACTGTAGGAAATTGTCTTTAGCAGTTCTCGGCAGCTTCCCCACTTTGATGACAGCATGACTGGTGGACGCAATGAGGGTGGGGTTAAAATGTCAAGACATTATTCTCGTCTGTCCCTCCGCAGCTCCCATGAGCAATTACATCAACCTTCACCTTGCACTAAAGCGTTTGGTGTTTAAACAGACATTTACTGCCACCGGGGCCCTGTGATTCATCTGGAGGGGTTACAGGACTGACATCCTTTTAAACACAGCTCGCCACAGTGAACTGGTGGCCTCTGTGGGGTCTTGATGAGTGCTGGAGATGTTTGAAAAACATTCTTACCCACCAGTCTAGACAGAGAGCAAGACAAAGCAGCAGTGTGACTAAATTGTTCATCCATTAGAAGCACTTACACACGCTGACAGATGCAAAAGTGCAAGTCAAAGCTGTAGAGTTGTTTGTGGATTGGGTATAAAGTCAGTGGGAACTTTTCAAAACAATTTCCACCTGCTCAGGAGGGTTGGGAAAACGTATTGATGGGTTAAAGGAGTTAAAATGTGCTTCCAGCATGACCCATGAGAGCAGCGAGCAGGTAAGAAAAATAATCCTAGAAATAATCAGTTTCACTCCGAGGCTTTTTTCTTAATCCTATTAATCCTGTCCGGTTTTAAGATTATATTAAAGCTAGAACATGAATAATATAGACTTTCCCCTCTTTTATATATGTTCCTGTAATGTCAGATGACCTTTTCTTTGTCATCTGTAGTTTGTGTTATTCTAGGTCCCCCCCCCCCACACACACACACACACACTGCTATAAATACATTAAGAGTCAGGAGCATCTTCCTTTCCACGTCTGAGGACAGCACAAAAAAAATCCCCCCTCTGTGAACGTGTGCGCGGCAGCGCGTATGAGAAGAAGGGGAGACTTCGCCCGCACCTCTATCAGTCTGCCCTGCATCTTTCCACCGGACCGCAGTGGATACAGCCGACTGTACACGAGTGCGTCTGACATACAGCACAATGTAAAATAGGTGTTTTCTACAGAGAGGGTTTCACAGGTACGTTTGTTTGGAGGAGCACCGCACAAAGCGCGATCGTTCCCTGGCTTTTTCCTCCGCGCTCGCTCTTACCTCAGCCGCAGCCCGTAAGTGGGATGCGGGATACGCAGCATCACCGGTGCCGTTAGAATAATCCCAACAGATAAACCTTGCAGTTCAGCGGGCCTATCAGATTTTAAGGCAACTGGTTTTCTAAAGGCTGAGCAGGGAGAGTAAAACTGCTCGCTGGTGTGTGTGGGGGGAAGAAAAAGACACTGCTTTTCTCCGGGAGATAAAGTGAGGAAGGATTTTCCAACTAACGGGGATGTGGCTGTTTTTCCACTGTCCTATAAAGCGGGAAATGATTTGGTCATCCAAAGATCAGATTTAAACTGGACTGCTCTTGATCTTATCAGTAACGCATTTTATCTGCCCGTTTATCTGCCCTGGGAGTCTCCGTGGTGGAGGGAGACGCGGAGCAAGATCCAGAGAACTATACAGAGGGAAACTGAGTTACTCTTCAATTACGCTTTTTCTTGCAAATTGACGTATTTCTGGGCAGCGGACGTAATGCAAAAGTAAGGGAGAATATTGGAAACGCAGACAAGACGCAGCACAGGTAAGGGAAACTGCTTATTAAGATGTGAAGAGAGCAATATATGCAGCAACAGAAACCATTCTTAACGGGTTTAACGGCAGTTGGGGGGGAAGCAAGAAGCTGTAAGATGCGGCAACGAATGACTAAACATTTAATGCTGCTGGATCTGTAGATCAGAAGTTAAGGCACGGACTATTCTGTGGTCACTACTTAAACGGGGGGTTTAACCTGTCTGATACCAAATACTTAAGCTGGCGATTTGTACCCTGTGAGTCTGTATGTTACTGGTTTTAATGAGCCAGTTGCGTCGGTGAACTGGAGCCTAATTGTTGCACGCTGGGCTGAATGGAAACTGTCCTTGTGCAGCAGTGACTTGAGAGCGCGGCTCAATAAGCAATCAAACATCATTTGCTGGATACGAGGCAGAAGTCGCAGACGTTTCAGTCGTGACGAATGACAGGAGAAAGTATTCACTTTAAGTGGGCTGATTCAGACCAAGTGTTAAATTCACCAAGGGTGTGATCAATAGGCTGGCTGCTCTACTCCAGTTAGATGCTGATTTATGCTCTTTACAGACTTGGAGTGATATACTTGTACTCGTTCGTTTTTTTTGTTATTGTTTTATTTTTAATTACACGGGAATAAAGAAGGGACGGATGAACGTGAAGATGAAATGAGATACACAGAAGGAGATGGCTAAAAAAACACACGCACTTATTTTTGGCTCCACCTTGTGGTTCAGCTTGGTGCCTGAGTTTGGCTCTGCCCGTAGCATCCTCAGACTTTTTATGTTATTTATAGCATGATGGTAGAAAAAACCCTGACTTATTATAGTCTCTTATAATTAATGTGATGTGCAGTGATGCAGTGCTTAATTGAAATGTGTGCTCGGTGTGACCAGAGATAATGGCGGGTCACAGTTACAAACAGGGTAAAAAAAAGAGCTGTTTTGCTTCTGTCCATTAAAGACTTCACAGTCTCTTCGTGTCACAAAGACAGGCGTCTATTTTCAATTCCACAGGTCTTGTGTTATGTGGCTTTGCCTTCCACAGCATCAATGCAACCCATTGAGAAGTAATTTATGATAAATTGTACTTTATTTTCTTTTAAAAATATATAATTTCTGCTGAGCTTTTTTTTTTTTTTTTTTTTTTTGCCATTTTGCAAAAATAAAATAGTTCCTGAGAACTTGATTGGCAGGCACAAGGTAACCACCTGTTTGTGCCAGCTGATGTTTGCATTTCTGCAAGCTCAAGTACTTTTTTGTTGATCTCAGAATGAGTAAATGCTTCATCCATAACCACAAACTGCTTAGCTGGCTCTCCCTCTTGTTATAAGTCAGATATTTGTGCAACAGAATCAATTTCACGTTCATAATTTTATCTGTAGCTTGGCAATTCAAGTTCACGGGATTTGGATGCCAAGTGCTACAGCTGATGCCTGAAAAGAACACTTTAGTTTGACAGCCCATAACCGGGATTGTTGATACTCTTGGAAAGGTTTATATGTAATCACAAACTGGGTACATATGAACTATTTATTGTGCTGCAAGTTATAATTCAGATTTTGTTCCAAGCGATATAGTGTTTGGGGGCAGACAGTCATACAAATAACTGGTCAGTACTGCCAGGTAGCTAAATTATACATATACATCCACCCTAGACAGGTTGCCAGTCTGTCACAGGGCTGACACATGGAGAAACAGAAAGATTCACCTCTACAGCCAATTTAGAATCACCAACCTTAACTCTTGCACATCTTTGGACTGTAGAAGGAAGCACACAGGAGTACAGGGAGAACATGAAAACTCCACACAGATTGCTGTATATCACTTACTGTACAAAACTCTGAATCCACTGTGTGTTTTTCTGTCCAGGTATGCTTTTACTGCATAGCTGTGTGTTTGGGATTGTCATGCTGAAAAAAGTTTGTCACAGTCTGGCACTTTCCAGATGGTATTGCACGGTGGATTCAAATCTGATGGCACTTTTCTTTGTTCATAATTCCACCAATTTGAAATGTAGCACTCGCCACGATTTGCATGTGGCTGTAGTCAGTCACTGTTTTACCTTTCTCCATACCCCCGTCATATAACAATTGACAAGAATTTGAACTTAAAATTTCAAATTTGGATTCATCACTCCATGAGACCTGTTGCCACTCATTTACCGGTAGTCTAGTTGTTGTGTAATTTGGCATACTGCTGCTTTTTCTCCATTTCCCTTTCTTAAGAATGGCTTGTTGACAACCACCCTTCCACTGAGACCTGATGAAGCTTAAGTGACTGTATCGGGTCTGATTTTTTCTTATGGACATGACTTTTAGACACTATTCATCTGCTCCAGATGAGATGCCTTTTTTTGTTCTTGAATTATTCACAGTTAAGTGTTAAGTGGCTTAAGAGACAGATATTTCCTCTAAAAAAGGTCAGGTGCAAGGACTGAAAAAGGAAAAAACTTTGAAAAACATTCAGAAATGTTGGGGAATTACTGCTCAAGACCGCTTTAAAAAATGACAAAAATGTATAATTAGAAGTAATGAGAGGTGGCTCAGGATTTATTGCACAGATAACGACTGTCAAACACATGTACAAACCTTTAGACACTGATCTTCAGCTAAAATAAGCATTTATTAATGTACTTGGATTATAAACCTTCACACTTCATGCAAGTTCCACTCCTAGGCTTGGGGTATAGCATTTTCTCTAATTTGCTGTGGGTTTGTATCATTAAATCAAGCAGGACATGTTCAGGTGCTTTCAGCAGAGTATGTGTCATTTTCACCAAGATTATTTGAACACTTAAAAGTGTGGGTGATATGCACATTTTGTTTGAAAAGCTTACTCCATTAGGCTAAATTTAGGAAAATTATGTTCAGCCTTCAGAATCAGAATCAGAATACTTTATTGATCCTTGGGGGAAATTATTTTGTACTGGAGATGTATCCCCTCATCACCTGCAGACTAAAAGTTCAGTGTGAATCTAGTGAGTGTATGACTGCCTATTCGAACTTCATTTTAAACCCTAATGACTAAATTAGCCGCAAGCATTCTCCTGGGCTAATGCTAATATTAGCCGCAATTAGCATCTCGCTAAGCATTTAGCTAAATTTAGCAGCAAAGCTGCACATATTCTGACTACAGTGAATTTCATATATATAATTTATATGCTACTGTGGAAGGTTGTTCATTTTATCCAGTTTGTTTTTTATTGCCAAAACAATGCTAAAAGCTTTTAGGGATTAAAACAACCAACTGATGTTCATTAATTGTTGTTGTTTTTTTTTTTTTTTAACTGCCCTCTTATGCATACAAAGCAAGCTGAAACAGCTTCAGGTCTAGTGGAATTTATTTTGAGATAATCTTCTCACATTTCACCCTCACCTCTTCCTTTTAATCTTCCAACACTGCCAAACTGTATTCCTTTAGCCTCATATGCATGAAAAGCAAGCATATGTTGGGTATAATTTTGTTATGACTTGGCTTGGTAGGACTTCAGTGGTGCCTTTAATTCATTTAAATGTCTCCATTTACTGTTAAGCTTAACTATCCACCTGTGACAGATTAAAATAAAAAAGAATTCAGTTTGGTTATATCCAACCCAATTCAGCTTCAGGTCTCCACAAACCAGGTTTTTCCAGGTCCCAGACCAGCTGCACAGGAGTGGCCCACAGGTAAAGTCTCTGTCACAGATGTTTGAAAGTGGGTGGGAGGATTCCACTTGGATTCTCACACAGATGTGGATTTCTATTTTTAGTGTCGTGGGTTAAGGCGCGATGGTTCTGTTTTTGTGTCGCACCAGGAGAAGGTGTGCATGCTGGTCAATTACACAATTTTATTTGGTCAAATTCAACTCCTCTGCTTGCGTTTGTAAATTTCATGGCTGTGCTTTATGGTTTCATTTCTGAGATGGGTGGAGTGCAGCTCACTTTACCTCTCGCTGGCTTCTATTTATTTGTTTGTGTTCTCCGGAGTTCGCTTGTTTGCGGCGGGGTGCGTTACAAAACAGTTCCAATGATTTTATAGCGCACCGCGGGGCAGTTTACAGCAGTTTTTCAGTATATTTTGGGTCTACATTGGTCTTTTGTTGCGGTGGAGACACACTGCAGACCTTAATTTTGACTTTTTACTGTCGATATATCTTATTGTTTGTTATGCACTTATTAATAGCTCTCACATTATCCATTTTATATGCATACCTCCTGTAATTTATGTAACATTTACAGCTGGGCCATGAGCCACATTTTTCTCACAGACTGTTATTCGCTGACCTCTAGACTAGGATAAGTGAATTTATGCTCTAACACGGGCTCCAATTACTGAAAAGCCGCCCCGGTTAGCTGCAGCACTGATAATACTCTAGAAATTCCTAAATTAAGAATTTTGTAGTGATGAATATTTATGACTATGGTAATTCAAGGGCCTTCATTTGCTACAGCTTTTTAAAGGGTACACGATTACTAGCAAAACAAATAATGATTATTATGGTAGCAGTGCTGTAGAGGGAAGGGTGAACACCTCATTTGCAGAAACAAGAGCCTGCTATTTATTGAAATGTTCATTGTAATCTAACAGATGAACACGTCGGCACAAATGGATACAAATTCTGCTGAGAATTATTGTTATTGGGTCGGTGAGAGGTCAGGCAGAGGAAGGAAGTACAGCATCTACTAAAAAATTTATTATCGTCAATTGGTGACCCATGTTCTTAATTTTTAAGAATTTCTGCTTTCACACACTGTGGTCAGTCAGTGTTTATATGGACAGTGTTTAAATCTGCTGGGATGCTTGTGTTTGCTGTCCTTCTTGTTAGATACACAAGTTCATCTCCTTGTTAATGCAAATATCTGATCAGCCAATCACATGGTGGCAATTCAAAGCTTTTAGGCACATAGACGTGGTCAAGATGACCTGCTGAAGTTCAAATTGAACATCACAATGGGGAATGGTTGTTAGTCTGAGTATTTCAAAAGATGCTGATCTTCTGGGATTTTCCTGCACAATCATCTGTAGGGTTTCCAGAGGATGGTCTGGAAAAAGAGAAAATTTTCAGTCAGCTGCAGTTCACAGAGGTCAGAGGCGAATGACCAGACTGCTTGGAGCTGATAGGAAGGCAACACTAACTCAAATAACCACTAGTTACAACCAAGGTATGCAGAAAAGCATCTCTGAATACACATGTTCAGGCTGGAAGCAGATGTATTAAACAGCAGAAGACCACATTGGGTGCCACAGCTGTCAGCTTAGATAGACAATAGAAGGTTGTCCAACTGATGGGTCTTAATGTCTGTTGACACATTCGTATGGTAAGGTCAGATTTTGCTAAAAACAACATAAAAGCGAGGATCCATCCATCCTATGAGGGATATTTTCTTGGCACACTTTGGGCCCATTACTACCAAATGAGAATTGTTTAAATACCCAAGTAATCTTTTGACCATGTCCGTCCTTTCACGACCACAGTGTGGCATTCTTATGATGGTTGCTTGCAGCAGGATAATACTCTTTGTTAAAAAGCTCAAATCATCTTAAACTGGTTTCTTCAGTGTGACAATGAGTTCATTGTACTCAAATGGCCTCCACAGTCAACAGATCTCAACCCAAGAGCACCTTTTGGATGTGGTGGAACGTGTGACGCTGTCATGTCAATATGGAGCAAAGTCTCTGAGGAGTGTTTTCAACAGCTTGTTTAATCAGTGCCATGAAGATTTGAGGCAGGTCTGAAAGCAAATCTGGTACTGGTATGGTGTAACATAAAACTATGAGTAACTGTTGTTCAGTGAAGTGAGGGGTATCACAGATGTTTGGGTATTCATTTTCATTTAGTTTACAGGTGTGTTGCATACTGTAATTTTATACATGACCCAGCCCTCATGGTTTGTTTGATGGTGCTTTTGAGGTCTTAGCTGATTATGTTGAAGGTTAATTATCATCAGGTACTCTCTGCCTCTCAGTGAGGGGACAGAGTGACAATCATTAGTCCTTAACAAAGTCTCTTTTCCTGCGAGTAGGAAGGAACAGCGCTGTCGTGCTCTGCATCTGCCTCACTTCATTTAGTCTTCACTGCAGCTTGCTCACACACACACACACACGACTGAATGCTCACACATAGTTGGTATGCATTAAATATGTATTTAAAACAAAAGAAAAAAAAGGTTAAATATTGTCTGCCAGCTGAGGAGGCTTCCTGTTTTCATTTTTGGAGCCATGGGTCATGTTTAGCATATTCATTGTGCTAATATGGCTGGTGGAGTTGCTCACTCAAGGTTACATTAACAATGTCCTTCTCATGGTAAACACAGCATTCTAATGGCACTCAGGTATTCCTCTCCACTTTTCTAATTTCCACCCATACTAGTGAGCAGTAGTCAAGGCACTCACCTCAGTGCTTTTGAGTATAGATCCACAAAATTATTGAAGTTGGAGAAAAGTCACTTACCAACTACTTCTAGTACGGTACACTGCCTTTTTCCAGTTTCTAGTTTTTTTTGGACTAGCTTCCCTCATTTAGCTTCTCTCACTCATCATTTTAAGTTAAACTTTACTCGGGCTGAGAGCAAGGTTAAATTCCCATTTTGCCGAACTTGATCATTCAATCTGACATTTTCTCTTTATGTGTGACAAGATGTATTTTGCTTAGTTTTGCCGTCTAATGTTCTTCTTCAAACAAAGCAGAAGCTGTGATAATTGTTTGTTGAAGTGACTAACACAGGATCTTCTACTGAAGAAACATCGATTTAAGGTTTATTTACAGAAAGTGGTGTAAAAAGATTTCTTCAGATTGATATTTTTTAAGCTAGTGATCATTGGTCAAAAGGGACAGAATACCCTGGACAGCACATCAGCTCAAACTAGTGAGGTTTGGTCAGAGATTCAGAGGTTTGGAACCAAATAGATTTGTTGTTATTTACTTACACGATACACCATAATGGAAGTATTAAACTCTTGTTTAGCCTGTGAGTAAGCCAACATAAAGAGAGAACATTATTGATGGTGTCATTGATCTCTGTGTGTTAGCTTACAGAACAAAGACAGCTCTCCAAGCCAATATACACTTTGTCTTGTAATTACTAAATCTAACTACTTAAGGCACTTTGGAAAGTTTTGAGGTTAATCTTAACTTTGTCACCTAATTTCAAAGAACAACAACAAAAGTACAACACAATCAGCTTTCCAAATTTGTAACTTCTAAAATCATAGCTTTAGGCCTTAAGATTCACTTGACAATATGAAACCTGGTGGTTATTTCTCACTCTTTCTGACAATTATTTCTGAGATGAATAGCGTGTCTTTATTTTGTCATCCAAGCTCCCACCAGACAGCACAGACTTAATTAAGGTAATAATAGAAAGTCAAGATTTAGTCAAACAGATTTATATTCTGTCAAAACAAAATCAAGGTCACAGTTAGAACAAAAACAACTATAATAGACAAATTTTGCTGCCAGGGCGCCGGAGGAAAGCCCAATTTGCAGCCACCTTTGCAGGGATCAAAGGTCATCATACTGAGTCACATTCTGTAAGCGTGGAGCCTTCAGCTCAATTTCATGGACTTTCCAAGTGAACACGCTGGAAAAAGCAATGAATCTTTTAATTATGGCTCACAACATGCTGTTAACTGCTGTGTAGTGAGATTTTATAGTGAAATGAGAATTGTAATTATAGATGACATAAAGTAATTAGGAGGAAACAGCTTGTGAGTAGCCTAGTTCATACAGTATCCTATGATTGGAGATTTCCATCTATACTTAAAAATACAACACCTCTCTTACTCATACTACACAACTGTCTGGACACCTTTCTTGTGTCTGTGAAGACAGCAATCATTGATTTTTATACTATGCCCTTTAGATGTAATCTCTTTATGCAAATTTTCTAACAATGTATACTGTGGGTATACATTCAGCCCTATTTTAAAAACACCTTAGTGTTTCCCTAGCTTTCAAGCGAGGGGAGACAAAAGACAAACGTTATTTGAGTCGATGAGAACTCGATTGCTTACTGTAAGTTCAATAAAAGTCTCCCAACAACAGATAATCTAAAACAAAAGCAGGACAGACGCCGGCCCCAGACGTCTGAAAGTCTGATAGCAAAGCACCAGCAGCCCTCCTGCTGTGTTACAGCTGAACCACTCATCAAGCACAGGAGGACAGGCTTTGACCCACGATTCATTTAAGAGGCGGAAGAGGGATAACAGTTGTTATTAACCCAAACGGTCCAGTTTTTATTGATGCAGAACACAAAACACTTAAATTACAGACAATATAAAACTCTTTTGTCCACCTCCTGTGGCTTCCTGTGGCTTTGACGGAATAAACGAGAAAATACAAATGCACAAAGGTTATTTTTTGAATATTTTAATTTTTGTTTATCGTTGCTGTAAGTGATTCTTCACATTTTCCAAATGTGGAGTCTACACAGTAAATAAAGAAGGTGTTGTACTATTTGTATCGCAGCCTGTGTCTGTGCATTATGCTTGTAATTGGTGGCTAGCATGGATATATAAACACAAACTTGCTGTTGGCAAACTTGCTTGCTTTCTCTGCCAGCGCCACTAGCTTACTTTACTTACTTTGAAATCAGAACTGGCCTTTTTTTAAAGAAACTTTTATTGTTTCAAGTTGCTAAATGTTAGAAATATGATCAAATGGCTGGGGCCATAAAGTGTTTGCATGTTCTCTCTATATCTGCATGGGTTCTCCAGCTTCCTCTCACACTCCACAGACATGCTATCAGTGGGGTTAGGTTGTTTCACTGGATTTACATCCTATAGGTGTACCCAGTGAGTGTATTTTCTAAGCTAAACCTTTAGCACACATTCCTAGGTTTCAAATAAGTCAATCGCGAGCCATGCTTTCTGTTGATCTGTTTGCTTGAATCTATCTATTGGAAAGATTTCTATAAAGCCAGACGAATGAATAAATAAACAGTGAAACTATATAATAAAGAAAAAGAGTTATAGAAGGAAAAGTGCTAAAGAAAAATTTCTGAGTATATTGTGAATAAATACTAGGCTGAGCAAACACGGTATTACATCTGCAAGGGCCATTTGCGAGGCGCTGACAAGAAAAAGTGAAGTATGATTCATCGTCTCGTTGCGTTCTCGATCAATTGATGGATTGGACAGGGGAGCCCAACTCTCCAAAGTTGTGAAGGTTAACCAGCTGCCACACATCCATCGTTTAGCCTTTGAAGCCTTCACGCAGCAACTAGTGAAAGTCAAAGACATGCCATTTACTCGCATGCTGTTGTACTCAATGGGGTGTATGCACAAGGCGTTTGACAACCTCAGAATACACGCAAGATAAATCCTCCTTCAGATTCTCCTCAGCGTTTTCACAATGTAACAGCAGGAAACGCTGAACATGAGAGACCTACTCTAAAAACATAATCATTAGGGATAAAAGCTGAACAGGCTGCACAGAAATTTAGGGGTTTTTTTGCAGAACATTTCTGTTCTACTCGTGTCTTTGTGGCCCAGCTGCAGCAATGCACTAAAAAGTGCCATTTCGTGTATGTATCTGTGCATGCACTTCACTTAACCTTTTCTATTTAATCAGTTTTCTTACAACAGTTTGCCCATCTGTGAGCACAGTGTGACTTTGAGAGCAGTGTATCTGTCTGTCTGTGATGATCCATATCAACTGCGCTGCTTGTCAACTGTTTAGACAGTGATGAATGAGATGCAGAATATGTGCAAAGCAGGCGGCCACAGATAAAACGCTTTCAAGAATCGAGATCTACCTGTTGTGAATAGGAAGGAGAAAACCTGAATGGATACAGCTCATTTATATGTGTGTGTATATATATGAAGTACTGCCACAGTTTTTACATCCATAGCAAGCTAGTTCTAAATCAAAGTTTAGATCAAAGAGTGTGTTTCCTAACTAGGAAGTCGCAGGAATTCAAAGCTATAACTGTCAACTTCATTGCCTAAGTTAAATGAAGTGAAAGAATTACTCTGCAAGCGTTGATTTCATAGGCTATGACAACTGTGGGTGGCAAACCCAGTCAGTTGCAGCCATTTAATAAATGTTAATTCAGTGAGTTGGCTCAAGTACAAACTGCAAATATTGGCTGCCTGGTTATTGTACTCTCAGTCAGAGCACTAGTTACTGATTGTCAATACGAAATACGTGCTCACTATCATTTTGATTATTATAAATAGATGCTCTAATTTACTCTCTCTTTATATTAGTTATTTGTCTTTATTAGTTTTAATAGTAGTTTTATTGTCACTTCTTTTTATATATACTGGTAGTTATTACTTCTTATTTTCTCAGTCTACTTTCCTTGTGTGTGTGTTTTTTGACACTTTCTTTCTAAGCAACAACAAAAAGAAAAGTCGGCGTCATGGTGTCCACCTGTTCCCCATTAGCTCCCAATCAATGCTTTGTATATATAGCCTTTTATTTTCCTGCATTCTCAGGTTTTGCTCAAGTTGTGTTTAAGTACAAGCCGTGCTAATTAAAGCTCACCATTTATTTGCATTCAGTTTGTGTGTGCATTCTCATTAAACATAACAATTGGTCTCTGTCTAGGTTGAGGCATCCTAGTGTCAACGAGCACCTACGAGGAATTTTTAAAATAACCTTTTACATCAGGAAGCTTTTAGTCTTTTTATAAAACCTTAATGGGAGTCATTGGAGGATAGTATAAAGGCTGTGTATATAGTAGGTGAGTCCCTACACTACACTACAAAGCAGAATTTAAGCCTTAAATTTAAGCCCAGGTTTTGAGTGTCATAAAGGTGCTTTACTTTTTAATGGGGTGCCATGGTAACTGCTGCAAACCTAACCTTCTGCAGGCTAGGTTTGAGATAAGAGAGTATCACTGTTCACCGAGCAATCGTTTCTCTGAAAAATACTGTCACTGTTCATGGAAGAATAGAACAAGATGATAAATCGTTTTTAGAGACTGTCAAAAGTTGTCTTTCCCTTGATAAGCTTTGGCGAGAGCATTCTCAGGAGCAGTTTTACATCTTGCTTTTTTAGTGTTGGCTATAATTAATAGTTTATTTTCCTATAAATAAGCTTTCAAAAATGCAAATACTTCTCATGTAAAATGTACTTACAGGTGTAAATGATGTTTTTGTAGTTATTATTTGCTGTAGTTGAAAGACAAAATGCTAAAATTATCGCCATGAAAAACACTTTATTTATGTAACTCATTGTTATCACTGCCCCATTATAAAGACACAGGAATGAATATGTCTAATAACAGACACAGTCAGGACTTTTTTGCTTTTCTTTACAGACTAAATTTCTACTTTTCTAGTGATGCTGACCAAACCGTGATTCCCGTGCACATACATTAATATGGAGCTGTTCCCATCGCAGATATTCACGCATCATTACTTTGGCTGAAACAGCCGTGGTGTGGTATATATTATGTAATCCACCTCTTCATATGTTTTTTTCCAATTTTCCAACTTTATCTTTGTAAAAATATTTAAATCTACTGCCAGTACAGCTGTCCGTGTTTGTGGTTGCTGCCGTGACAGCCCCATTTATTTGAATGCTTGGTGTATTGAAAAGCTCTGGGTTGATAAATCAAATAAAAATGACCTTAGGGTGACAGCTTAGCAGAACTGCCGGTGTTGGGGTAAGAGAAGTCAAATGAACCTCTCAGTGAGGGTTTTGTTTCAGCTTTTATCAACTTTTATTATCAGATTTAATTTTATATTTATCTGTTAAGGTTTTCAGTTAATAAACTGTCCATGGTCTCTTAAAGCTGCCTCCTCAGCTTTAAACATGGCATTGAAAAAAGTTCATCCAGACCCTTCCTGATATACTAAAGGCCCAACTCAAAGCCTTCTTTTATCTCTAAACTATTCTAAAAGTTGTTGGAGCACAACTCAGGAAAGTTTTGCAGAAGCATAATGTTCTTGATAAATTTCAGTGAGATACATTACACTTTAAGTCTTCCTTAAAGTCTCGAATGACCTAATGTTGCCTGCAGATAACGGTGACTGCTCAGTCCTTGTTTTACTGGCCCCAAGCTAAGCCTCTGCTACCGTCAACCATCAGATTTTAATTCACAGGATTTCCGGGCCAGGTCTGGATTAGCTTACTTTGAACCTTTCCAACCTTTTTTTAAAAAAAAAAATCTGATTTGTCTGTCTTGTGATGTGGTGTCCCACAAGGATCTCTTTTTTCATTATATATTCTCCCATCAGGTCATGTTATCAGTAGCTTTAACATAACTTCTCATCATTTGCATGATGAGGACATTCAACCATACCTTTCTTTTAAAGCCTCATGAACTGAATAAATTACCTATTCTAAATGCAATCAACGATTAGACTGCAAATAACTTTTTGCAGCTCAAAACAGACAAAGACAGCATCACTACCCAAGTCAGACTGAGATTGCAGTCTTTTTCTTCCACTATAGATGGTAATGTGCAGAACCTTGGGGTCATTTTTGATCATTTTTATGAGATTTGATTCTCACATCAAGATTTTAACCCACTGTTGTTTTTGTTTGATCTAATAAATACCAGAGGTGGGACCAAGTCATTGTTTTGCAAGTCTCAAGTAAGTCTCAAGTCTTTATCCTCAAGTCTCAAGTGAAGTCTCAAGTAATGTCAGGCAAGTCCGAGTCAAGTCACAAGTCTTAAACTTTGAATTTCAAGTCCTTTCGAGTCTTTAAAAACCCCCGAAAAAAAGCATGTTGCAGTTATATGCTAAATGTAAATATTAGACCATGTAATTTTAAAATCTGTGTTTTTCTCAACACATGACAAAATAGTGAACTTAGAAAATATACACAAATTGTGAAATTGCACCTCTATAAAATGCAGCTCAATTAAACCTAGCTCCAAGAATAATTTTCACCGACAGTTCTGAGATAAGCTGCATGTTATTCTTGGATGCGGTTGTAGGACCAGCTTTAAAATCGCATGACAAAAATATCATACATATTAAAAAAAACTGTATCACCAACGTAGCCTGGACAACATTTGCTAGTTAGATGAAGTCAGCTATCTCATCTTAGCATATTTATATGCATATTTATAATTATACGGTTCTTGGAGTGAGTGCACACACTCATGAAGTTTAGTAACTTCAGGTCACTGCAACAAGCCCAGGTACAGTTTACCGACGGATGGGTGCAGGACCTTGAAACGCACCGTGTAGAACGAAAGACCATCGTACCTATCATAAGTTTACCAGTCTCACAAATCGTCGTCATAAATACACATTCGTTAACCGTTTATTAATAGGACCTTTGAGCTCAACGGTAATTAATTAGTAGTGGAAATAATTTCTGGTACCCATCACAGAAATTGTCACGGCGGGGTGCGCCGATGTGTGCGGAAACAGGACCCAAAAGCAGATGATGACGAGGAATAGTAATGATTAACAGAAAAGTGAACCTTTATTGCGATGACGGCAGGAAATGAACCAAGAGACCAAAGCAAACAGGCAAAACACTAAGAAACAAAACACTGAGCTGGCAAAACACTAAGAAACAAAACACTAAAGGTACTAAGACCAATGACAACACAACTTAACAGACCTAATACGTGATGAAATAAATAGAAAACCCCAAAACATAGAAAACCCAGGAACAATAACTGCCTAAACTAAAGGCAAATAGGAAATAACACAAACTAATAACATATCAAAAAATACAAAGAAAACTCAGAGTGCTGGGTCGGAGACCCAGCCTGTGACAGAAATGTAGCAGTGACAATAATACTGTATGCTGTAATCGTACTGGGCAATTAGTGATACAAAAACCTGTTTTATCCTGTGAATAAAAGTATATGTTTTTGTCAATGTACCATAATAACAGAGGCGAAACGCAATATTGTGTCAGGACAATTCACTATTTATGCACAATAAACACAATAAATAAAGGAGCATAGCGCGACAATTTCTGTTCAGCGCCAGACTTGCTTGTAACCTATATCACCAATTATGTTATGAAAATGACGTATTAACTACTAAAAAACACTGACCTTCGTGTAAATGCTTGGAGCAGACTAACCTGTGAGCTGGAGGGTTCTGGGACGTTATATTTGATCTTTGAATGGCTGAAATCCAGGCCATCCGTCGCGTCTTTGTTACTTCGGAAACATGGCTCGAACAATTTCTCTTCAACGTCGTAATCCGATAACAACCGATCTCTTTACCCGTCGGCTTCCCGTGGCTGTCATGCGACCGGCTATTGCAGTTAATAATACAACAGCTTCTTGACATTTTTGTGTTTCTTTTTATCGCTGTGTGACTGATTTCAATTGAAAGCCTGCGTGCGCTAGTACCTCTTGCCACGAGTTCCCAGAATCCTTTGCGGTTTTACCCCTGAATGACATCACATTTTCAATCTCTATATAATATGCATGTTAAGTTTTATATTTGGGGTGAAATATCAAGTCTTTTCAAGTAAACCGGTTCAAGTCCAATTCAAGTCCCAGGTCATTGGTGTAAAAGTCCAAGTCAAGTCACAAGTCTTAGAACATTTTTTCAAGTCAAGTCTAAAGTCATAAAATTAATGACTCGAGTCTGACTCGAGTCCAAGTCATGTGACTCGAGTCCACACCTCTGATAAATACTGCTAAACCCAAAACATGAATTGGAGATGCTACATACTTTCATCTCTTCACATTTTCGATTATTGTATCAAACTCTTTTCATGTCTGATCAAAGTATCTATTAATCACTTCCAATCTGTCCAAAAGGCTACTGCAAGGCTTCTAGCTCCCATAAATCATCACACGTTATCACATAACGCTTTTGCACTGGCTAAATGTCAAGCTTAGATGTCATTTTAAAATTTTGTTTTTCACTTTTACTGCCTTCTTGGGTTGGGGCACCAACTACATTATTGAATTACTACACCCCAGTACTACAAGCCGGACTCTTAGCTCCTCAGATATGGGCCTTATGATACATACCTGATTTAAGCTGTGCATAAACAAATACCCCAAAAGCTTAATGAACTTTATAAAAAAAGTCATACAAAAAAAAATAAATAAATAATAACTCTGAGTTACTGTTGCAGAAAGTGGTTTTACGAGCGACTAAATCATAGGTTGTACTTTTCACACACTTTAATTTTTCACACACAGTTTCATATTGTTAGTCTGAGGTTGTATTTATGTAATTTTAAGACCTGGTAAGGACCCTTTGAATTAACAGAGAGAGCACTTTCTTTTCTTATAGCATGGAACATCTGAGTTAGAAGAGAGATGAAACCTAAAACAGATAACTTAATTCTTAAAGAAAAAAAAGAACTTACTTAGATTGAGGTTAGAAGGGCAGTCTTCTTTTATTTTCACTCTTAAGTCCTCATGTACTACTCAGTGGCATGCAGTGTACAAATTAGATGGCATATTGATCATTTTCTTTCAAGGTAAACTAAAGCTGTTGCATTGACCTGGGCAGTATGCAGTCATTTATTAACACAGTGTCACAAAGCTCTTTAGGTCACTTTAGTTCAGGATGGATTTCCAAGAGCACGTCTATAACGGGTTCAGAAATGGCCTGAGACACTCATAAAGAAGGAGAGATGCATAATTTCTCTTTGTGCCATGCTGAGCCAGATAAATGGCTTTCTTGTGTTAGCCTCATCCTCATTATTATGCTACAAGGGAAGTTAGATTTTCACTACTACAAATCAATAACACATTAAAGTTGGGAACCAATAAAGGACATACAAGTGGACTGAACAAATCTTGCAACACTTTTTTTTGAGGTAATCATCCATGATTAACCTCTAATTTCACGGATGGCTTAAACTGCCAGGGATTTGTGTTTAAGATGAGCACGGTGTGGTGTCATTGGCATGACTGAGCTCCTCTCAATCATGCAAATGACACCAACCAGACAATTTTAACTCAAACCAAGTTAAGTTAGAAATGAATATAAGAGCTCATTCAAAGCATGATTCAACAATGAAAGCATGTCCATTATTAAAATGTTAGCCAAAGGTAAAGTTGCTTGCTAAATGGAGTTCATCGGCGGATGTGATTTGGAAGAAAATTTTGCTACTTACCGAGTTGGGTTGTCAGTAAATAGAAGTAAAAATACCTTGAGGTGTGCTTTTCAGTCTTAAACACTAGTTTGCTTGAATCCACAACTTTTAGCCTTTGGGTTATAGCTGCACTGGTGGATTTGTTGGAATTGAATTAGCAAATAAATTAACTTTACTGACCCTAACATAGCACAAGGACAGGGTCTACACAAAAGCAGGCTCCAACTTTGACTGTCAGACTGGGTATGTGTCAGCTGTGATGGGATTAAGTTTAAAGCCCCTTTCAGACGTGCACTACTTTCCATTTATCTGAAGGCATCTGAACATCTCAGCTTCATGTTTGAATGAACACCCTGTTCATTTTTTCATCATAATAGTTGTGACAGCACAATTCCTTGGTCATACCTAAATCTGAAGTCATGTTGTCACATTATTGCAGCTATGCCTGAGTCTCCCCTGGATCTTGAATTGCTCAGCTTGGAGAACGAAGCAATAATGAACTGAGGGAGGAAAATGTAATTTTTGAGTCGATTGTATACGAATAACATCAGAAAGGGGCACAATGTGTGCCTTAACTGTGACTGAAAGTGAGAGAGTTGCGAGGCACATTAGCAATGTATTGTGCTAAATATCGCATGTTAATTCTGAAATGTAACTATTATTTGCATGTTCTATTTAATGTAATGTTACATGTAACAGTCAGCATTACTGAACATGACACCCCAACGGATGTAACCCAGGGCTTATAAGGACACTGCTGAAAAGAGGGCTCAGAGGTATTCAGTAGTTTGGAGATATTTTGATTATTTGAGTAGTGTCTTGATGCATGCTCAGCCATCCAGGTAAAGAAAAGCCCCAAAAATTGATTCTGTTCATCTGCATGTTGTCATGAATCGCTGTGCGGCAGGCAGGAGTTGGACCCAAAGTGCAGGACTCAGACTCAGGGAGGTGAACTCAAAACTCAGCTTTATTTGCTGGCAGGGAAAAAACATACAAACTAATCTAAACTGGGAACTTGGAAAACTCACAGAGAGACACACAGGGAGATCCACACAGCATGAGGGACGACGCGACACTGACTCAGAGAAACACAGGGTTTAAATACACTGGGAAGTAACGAGGGGAATGAGACACAGAAGGAGGGCACAGCTGGGAGAAATCAGGACTGACGAGACAAGCAAAGCAGGACGCATTCACATGAGACACGGACCATCAAAGTAAAACAGGAAGTATCACACAGAGACGCGAACTTGACACAGTGGAGACAGCAACTAAGAAATACAGAGACATAAACCATAAGGCAGAGGTCTAAGAACCAAAATACACAGGGAAATACTCAGCTGGGAACACAAGAGACTAGACTAGAGAGAGTAACAAAAAACCAACCATGAGAACATAATGCACAATGCAGAGTGACAGAAAACAAGAAACTCAAACATGCAAAGACACACAATTACACAGAACAGAGGGGACACAGAGAGACATGAAGGGCAAGGGATCAAAACTAGAAGCCATAGAATAAATCACACACAAGTACAATAATACAAAAATCACAAAGAACTAAAAACGCTGGGTCAGGAGACCCAGGACCGTGACACATGTAGCATTTTCAGTGGGAGAAATGAGTTCAGTCAGACTGAAGAAGTCGCTTGGATGAGTGACAAAACATTTTTCCCACTGAACTTTCTGGGAAGTAGATTAGTGCGCTGCAAACTGAGTCAAAAGCATGTTTCCACAAAGGCAGGTAACATTTTTACCATTTGAAACTTTGCCATCATTGCTCAGGGCTGTTTAACTGTACAATTCATTGCAAGCGCAATGCAAGATTCTTTCGTAATGTCTAGTCCTAACTGGATTGAAAACCAAAAATAAAAATATATTTCCAGCTTTTTTAGAGAATGCTGAAGGTCGGACTGGAGGATAACATGGAGAGAAGTGACTAATGTGGTCTCATATTGTCTCAGTATTGACAATATTGGTGAAGACATGCTATACAAATAATGTATATTAGTGGATGTTTTAGATATTGTATGGAAGGTGGCAGGACATCTCTCCCGTGCCACTTTGCCCTTAAACCGCTCCTTCCTCCTTTACTGCGTCAGTTAAAATTTGCTCCTTTATATTTCTGATTTTCAGGGTCATTGTTAAGCAAACACTTACACCAAAAAAAGAAAGAAAAACCTAAAACATTGACTGGCGCTTTCCTGTGAAAGACAAAAACGTCAGTTCGTGTGGGCATCTAATGAAAAGAAGAGGCTGTTAGTAGATTGATTTTTTTGAGCTTTCCAAGTTTTTGTTAGTGCAACTTTCTGATCAAGGTGTTTGCCAGGTGAACAAGTCTGAACATGTTTCCCAATGAAGACCTATTAAACTGAAGTGTTGCAAAAATAAAACTTTGGCTTGTGCATTGTAGTCGGTGATTGCCTCTTTATGACACTTATTGCCATAGCAGCCAGTACCTACCTACTATTTTGTGTCATTCGAGAGATGAGCCACAAAATCTTAACTTAACATACAAGCCCATTTATATGTATACACAGGGGAATTAGGCCCCCCTCATATTGTCAGTTTGTGGTTATTGTCTAGTTAGGAAATATCATGGATAGGTGAAAGTATGCCGAACCATAGATGTATATACATATATATTCAGACACAAAGAGCAAAGGTTTTTGCTATCCAGCCAGCAGTACCAGCTGTGTATAGGCAGACACAACATACATACACAACAAGTAACCAGGGAAATAGACAAATCTGAGAACACATGTTTTATTTGCTGTGAGGGAATGTGTCTGGCCTTGCTTGTGCTGGGTAAACACAACTATGGGTAGTATAAAAACTGGACAAATACGCATTGCCTCAATTTTCAATCTTTTACTAACTTTTACTTGTGACGAAAAATAAACAGTTTTATTAGAACTTAGCAGAATAGTAACTCTGGCCATATCCACACTCTTCTCTCCATTTTGGCCTTCCGTCCACACTGAGACGGCGTTTTTGGTCAAGGAAAAATGAGCTTTTTGAAAACTCTCTCCAAAGTGGATACATTTGAAAATGCAGTTTTTGCGTGGCAGTGTGGACTGCAAAAACGGAGGCTTTCGAAAACGATGACACATTTTAGTCATGTGCTGCAGTCATGTGACCAATTCAACTAAGATGGCGGAGGGCATTATACAGCAGGTGTTTTGTTTGCTGTCAATTTTGACAGCCCTATTAAAGATTAATATCAGTTTGCACATGCTCCAGAAGTACATTGTACATACAATGTTTACTCAGAGCTGTTGTTCAGCAACTTTCTACTCCACCTCATTGTCAGTCCATTTAAAAAACTCGGTGCTTTTCCTCGTCATTTTTCCACGACGTTTCAAAGAGCCGGAAAGTAAATAAACGGAAGACGGAAATTACGCATCGTCTTACGTTTCACGCATGCGCAGTACAGGAACGTAAGCGTTTTCAGTGTGGACGAACAACTCTCGGAAACGGTTGAAAAAAATAGTGTGGATGCGGAGCGTTTTTAGAGGAAAACGCCATTTTCAAATTTATACGGATAAGTGTAGACGTAGCCTCTGATTACTTAAATCCATGACTCAACTGTTTCATGTGGCTGACCTTATTAAATGTTAAAAGTTTGAGTATATTTAAGTTAACTGAGAACAAAGAAGTACAGGTAAGATTTTTTTGATAAGAAAGGTTGAATGACGCAACTTTTCCTCGATATGATGATTAGACTCAAGATGAAGCTACATATCATCCCAGTGAAGGTAGGATGTAGGACAGAACCCCTTGGAGTCTAGACTCTGGTGGTGGCAGGGGAAAAGCAGATGGACACTTGGACAAGGATCTCCATCTGGACAGGATGAGGAGGAAACGGGTCACACAAATGACAGTATGAAAGGCAGATTGATTAAAGAGCTGTGAGATTTAAAGCATGTGGTATAGAGGCGAAATACAGATCTTCCTTATTGAATATACTCAGAAGCTTCATGTGTACCTTACAGTTATGTCACTGTAGACGGACAACTTATCAATCGTGTTATTATTCATGTTATCATTTGTGTCGTTCTAATCTTTATATAAATTTCCAGGTTTGAAATTCTACTTCAACCCTACATGATGATGATAGTAATAGTGAGCAAAGGCATTTTTTATACCTTTTTATTTAATGACACTTCACCAGTGTATACAGCCATGGCAATGATATGTGCGATCACTTAACAAAACGATTAGCCAGCACAAGAAATACTAGGTGAATAAAACAATTATTCAAATTTTATGAATAGTGTACTGTTGTGTAACCACAAGTGCAGTGTATACAGTCTCTTCTGGGTTCAAGCACTCACGAATGACCACAAAAAGTGGAATAGATGACATTTGGAAAGCCAACCAATGCAATTAGGCCGAATTTTGAAAATGTAATTATGTGTGTAAGTTCCATCAAATTACTGGCATTTTTCCACTCTTCCTGAATACATGCTGTATAACCACATTCAGCATAGGCATCTGAGTGTTTCTAGTTGTATTTAGTGTATCCATTGGTGATTGAAGAAGTCCTTACATTTTCTTTTCTATTACAAGTGTGATAACGTCCATGTACTGATAAAAAAACCATTACACGCACTATGATGTGAGATGCACAGAGTCGGTAAATAGTACAATATCGCATTACATTAATATTTATTCAGGGAAAGCTCAAGTTTTCCACTCCAGGTCTCAGGCCTGAAGACTATCATATTAATCTATCTCTGTTTGACTATGTTTCCCAATGGTGCATGCAGAAAATGAACATTGTTAGAATTGATCCTGGTACATCATTCCTAAAGCTCCCCATCTTGTGAACCAGCCCTCCGTGCATTCCTAATTCCCCCTCTCCGACCTGTATGCCAGCCAGCTCGGCTGGCAGCCTTGCACTTCACTTTGATTTGTGAATGTGAATTTTATCAAACATCAATATTATCTTTTGAATCATATCCAAATGGGTATTTTATAGTGCTGCAGACAAGAAAAGTGCTCTCTGCTTAATACTCTGTTCTTCCTCTTATTGCCAGACCACCTCCTCTCTTAAATTCTTTAAGATGAATATTAGAAGTACACTTGCCTTTTTTGTTGGCCACAGCAAAATAATCGGAGTAGTATACTGTATATTTATTGTGTTGCTGTTATTAAAGTCCAACCTGTTGTCTTGGAAGCCGTTCCTAGTAGAGTTGGATGCTCCATGCAGACTGAGGGAGACACCGATGCACAATAAATTCTTCAGGCCCATTTAATCCATAGGGGTAAAACAAGCAAACAGCAACAACAAAAAAACCCCTCAGATCAGGTCAGGTCCTACTACTAAAACTAAAACTAAAGCTGAACATGGTGATCTTAAGTACACTGCCATTCTTGCGGTTGCTGTTCTGCAGCTCATTCATTGCCTTATGCTGTGAATACATGGGGCACAACTGCATTGGATTCTAGACCCGATGTAACCATAGGAGCTGATCTCATCCACTCAATACTAAGCTTGCAATTCCACATGCAGCAGGAGGGTGGGAAGTCAGACTAAGGAACTGCATAATGAACCTGTCAATTTTCAAAAATAAAAGACCCCATGCAGAATGCAGCGCTCTTAAAATGCTCCTGGTGTAACGTGAAGCTGTGCAAAAGATGGACCAAAACTCCCTTGGAGACACGATGTGAAAAACATACATCGGAACGATTCCTGATGTTATTCTCCGTTTTGCCTCTCTTCCCTCCTTCGATCTGATTTCCATTGCGCGAGTTTTACTGTTTCAATGTCTGTAGTTTCACGTGTCCCTCAGGAGAAATGCTGAGTGACTATGCTTTCCAGGTTTCTAACCCTAGCTATATCTGGTTGCACGGTGGCGCGCCCTGCACAGTTTTATTTTCCTTCTCTCTGTCTGCTTCCTTCACTTTAATTTCTTTCAACTCTCCTCTGCCTTATCCTGGTTTTCCTTACAGATTTGGGCCTCACTTGTTTGCCACTAATCCCCTCACCCCCAACCGGACACGGTAGATGGTTGCCCCTCCCCGAGGCCGGTTCTGTCTGAGGTTTCTTTCTTCTGTTAATAGGGAGTTTTTCCTTCCCACTGTTGCCAAGTGCTTGTTCAAAGGGGGTGGTTTCATTGTTGGGGTTTCTCTCTGTTATTATACAGTCTTTACCTTACAATATAAAGCACCTGAGGCAACTGTTGTTGTGATTTGGCGCTATATTTGGCGCTAAACACACACACCCGCCCGCTCACATCATCTCACATCATCTATAATTGACTGAGACAGGACTCTCTTCCAGACACTAAACCAAGGAACAATGTACATTTCAAATTCCTTTAATTTTAAACATGTTTATATTGTCTATCCTGTAAAATAGTCAGATGTCTATTCATATTAATGTACAGAATTCACCTGCTTGCTGCTACTACTGCACATTCACCCAATGTGTGTGTGTGTGTGTGTGTGTGTGTGTGTATATATATATATATATATATATATATATATATATATATATATAATGTTCTTCCTCTACAGCCCCCCCCCCTCAATTTTTGCACATGTCGAGGAGCGTGTCAGGCTACATTTCACTGTGTGTTATACTTGTATAACTATGCATGTGACAAATAAAGAACCTTGAACCTTGAACCTTCATATAAATAAAATTGAATTGAATAGAAACTGATCAGTTGCAGCTGATTTCAGCCTGTCTCCCGAAGTGTAGTCAAAAGTGTAGAGCTGTGTCTTCATCAACACACACCTGTAGCTTTGTGCAATTTGGCTATTTCTGCTAGGTCCACTTAATGTACAGCATATGCTATGTGACTCTCCAGTCATTCTAATTGGTCGGGGTCACAAGTCATTGCAAATCTGCACCTCTCAGCTTGATTGACATGCGGCAGGGAAGACTAATCATATCCCAGGTGCAGAGGCAGTATGTCCTGGCCACTTTTTAATCATGTTCTCCAGGCTGGGGCTGATAAGAGATGTAAGGGTGATTATGGTTCAAGGAGGACGTCCTTGCGCAGGGGCCTTGGGATTATGGCTCTTCACTTTGTTCTGACGTGAAGAATGAATACATCAGTATTCCGATGGGGGCCTCCTCAGGGGGTTACGGAGGTACTTGAGAGATTTGGAATGGAGAAGAGAGACTCACTCCGTCAGGGAACTCAAATTGAACGCCTTAGGATTGTGTGTAATCTGTGAACTCATTCCATTCTGATGAGCACAGCAGATGACAGTAAGGGTGTTAATAGCATTTTAGATGTGATAAGCTTGCTTGACCTTAAAGCTCTGTTCTCACTTTATTTTCAATATATGAATAGCGCAGATGTGAACTGAGGCAATGTTTCCGTGTAAAAGGTGTGAAAAGAAGTGACTGCATGCCCTTCTTGATGGTTTCTAGGCTTTCTATCAGATTTGCAGAGAAATGGCACTAAATAGAGAGAGCGAGAGATCAAAAAAGCCTAAAAATAGCACAGCCATTTTGCATGTCAGGCCATGCAAAAATTAACTGGCTGGAAAAGCAGAACTGGGGTCGGTTATCTTAATGTTCAGAGAAGTCGAAGTTCAATTGTTACGCTCGCTTAAACATTTCCCAAAATGCATTTTTAAAAAAAAAAAAAGTACATTTTGTGTATATTTGCTTCATGAAACAGCTTGAAAACACTGGCAATAGCTTTATTGGTCATTGGTCACACCAAGTATCTTCTGGTAATGGCCAGACACAAAAAGAGACTGAATTGACGACAGCTAATCACACACTTGCACAAAATATTTTGTGCCATCTGCAGAAAAAAGAAAGTGTGTTTAACTTGTGGAAGAGGTATGGAAGAGGCAAGGGTGAGAGCTGATGAGAAAGAAACTCTAGGTCATTGTAACTCACTAGCCTGAAGAGTCAGTAAATCAAGCAATGGTCAGCCACACTTATGCGGTCCCTGTGATTGAGTAACTCATTGAACTTAAGAGTGGAAGCTTTTTGCATCTATTTGTCTAAAAATATCCCATGGCTGGAGGAGACAGTCTCCAAAAAAGAAAGTTGAGTGGATGTGAATGACGTGGATGAAGGGTTATCTCCACAACCCCAAACCCCAGAGATATGCTGGACTCTTTCTTACTGCAAGGACAGAAGATGTGTGCGATATATATAAGTCTGTAGATTTTTTGTATACCAACACACATTCAAATACAGATCTGCTAACTGTGGATAGCCCAACAACCCAAAGATTTTACTCTTGCATACATCCATATGTGATTATCCTTTTAAAAGGCTTTTTTTTTTTACTTGCCCTTTCTGTCTGGGTTGTTACAGCTTTCTCCATGTGTTTCATAATTAGAGATGCAGGGGAGATAAAAAGGTGCAGAACAGATTGCTTATAATTACCTGTATGCTCATGCTGATCACATTATGTAACCTGCAAGGGGAGGAGACTGGAAAATTAGAGTCTTGCAGACTGAAGGTTATGATTTAGCCAACACTGTGGGCCACACACACACACACACACACACACACACACACACACACACACACACACACACACACACACACACACACACACACACACTCTTTACTCCTCTACTGCGTAAGATCCTTTATCATTACAGAATCATTTTTCCTGACCTTTTCAAGCATGATATTCATGAATGCATGGATAATTTTTCTCCATAGCCTGCATTAAGTCTTCACCGTTGCATTAAGAAAAGTGTTGCAAAAAAGAGTTTCTAATGTGTACTTGTCAGCTCACTGCCTAATTGGGCTCTCATTCATTTCAAAGTCATTTTCAAAAATGATATAAAGATGGCGTTGCAGGGTAAAATATGGTTAAAACCCCCTCTACTATGAGCTGGACAGAATTTAAATGTGGCTATAATTGTAGATAACTACATTTTTTGTATATATAGTCGTGATAAAAAAGAAAGTTTTAGGTATCAGAATATAGTAAAAAAATGATATGGTTCGTGTCAAAATTATTTAAATATAACCTCAGATGAACAACAACATGACATATTACCCTATGCTATACTGCTATGAGTCAGTAGCTTGTAGAATCACATTTAGCAGCAATAACTTGAAGTAATGGTTTTCTGTATGACTTTATCAGTCTCTAACATTGCTGTGCAGGAATTTTGGCTCACTGCTCTTTACAAAGTTTCTTGAGTTCATTGAGGTTTGCAGGGATTGCTTTTAGCACAGCTTTTTTATGGTCCTGCCACAGCATTTCAGTCAGGTTGAGGTCTGGACTTTGACTTGACCATTGCAACAGCTTAATTCTTTTCCATCTGAGCCATTCTCTTGCAGATTTGATGGTGTGCTTGGGATCATTGTGCTGTTTCATGACCTAGTTTTGCTAGGCTTTTGGACAGATGGTCTCACAATTGACTCCAGAATACTTTGGTATACAGAAGAGTCAGGCTCACTTCTGTCCATGTGTAGACTACAGTGTCTCATCGACTTGCACGTTATGAAGAAAGTCTGCATTGTTTGATATGGATTTTCTTCTTTTTGACCCTTAGGTCAGGTAATGAGTGATACACTGTGTTGGCGTGGCCAAAGAGCTCCAGAAATTCCACTGCTTTGTGATCAGATGCTCATGTCACAGCTCAAGTCATCTTCAGTATTGTTGTCCATTAAACTGGATATGTGGTTTCACACGTAGATCTATAATAATAATGGATTGCATTTATATAGCGCTTTTCGGGGCCCTCAAAGCGCTTTACAATTCCACTATTCATTCACTCTCACATTCACACACTGGTGGAGGCTACAGTTGTAGCCACAGCTGCCCTGGGGCAGACTGACAGAAGCGAGGCTGCCATATCGCGCCATCGGCCCCTCTGGCCAACACCAGTTGGTGGCAGGTGAAGTGTCTTGCCCAAGGACACAACGACCGAGACTGGGTTCGAACCGGCAACCTTCCGGTCACAAGACGAACTGCCAACTCTTTGAGCCACGATCGCCTCTATATGGTTATATAGAGAGAGGAACTGTAGGATCCAACCAATGTAGAGGTTGGATCCCGTTACCACTGGATACACAGTGTACACATAGCATTGTTACCATTGGATACAAAGTGTATTCAGTGGTAATGACGCCGCGTGTAGATGAAATGGGGATTCATCGAAAAGCTGGAGAAGAGGAATAGGAGCAACAGAGTTTGCCATGAAGAAAATGATTTTTTACAGAGCAAAACAAACTAAAAAGCACTAATAAACTAATAATAAATTCCACAGTTCATTTTTAAACAATAAGTTGCAAAAAACAAAACAAAGTGACAAAAAGAACAAAACAAAATTGCCAAGAATAGCAACTGATTAATTAATTTAAAAAAAGTTTAATTAACGCCCCATAAAAAAATGAAAGAAAATGAAATCAAAAATATAATTTTCTGCTTTTTTCATGGTTCAGGCATTAAAAGGGTTAACACTCTTCAATCCAATGCAAACAAGAAAAAACAACAGTTATCCATATAGCAGGGGCAAAGCTAAAGGACCGACTACAGGACAAACATAAACAAAAAGCTGCCAATTGGACCATGTTTTTTTTTTTTTACACTGCCTCCTGGTGACAGTACACAGCTACACGATTTGTAAAAGCTCTTCATGAAGCATATAAAGACTACGTACTGAAAACCATTTGTATGAATTTGGTTTGCAGTAACATGCACAACGAATTCATACTGGCAGGCCTGAGAATGTCTAAAAAGGACGAGCATGCTCTTTGTTGCACTGTGCTTGAGCTTGAACATTAATATACACTTCAACTGAAAACCACTGTTTAGCCTTTGGATTGTAATGGCACTAAGTACTCATCACCTGGATAATCCTCCAACAGAAGGTCAGTTTAACAAATTTTTTCTCTCAGCTCAAAAATAAATTTGCTCACATATGCAGGTGATTAGAACGGGGCTACGGGTGAGAGCTAAATACGGCATTTTACTCAGATGTCCTTCTCACTTTTTATGAATGAATGCCAGACATTTTATTCGTCATGGATGGACTGCATCTCTGTCGTAAACAAGCATCTGAGTGTAAAATGTCATGAGGTTACTGCTTTGAAGTTGCTGCATTTTCTTTCTACCGCACCAAAGGAGATAGTGAGATGTAGGTATAAAAACGTGATGCAGCGCGTGAAATCAAGGCTGACGTTATCAAAGATTTCTAGCTGTGTTCAATCTTTTTATCGCTGAAGTTTAGAGACAGTGCAAATAGATAAATACTTGTTTCTAGCACGTTCAATAAAACTGTCATCGATCACAGTCCCCAGGCTAAAGATGGAAAAGTTGCCAGCATCACTAAATGATCAAATTTTGCTATACAACGGGCCCGTTTGCACCCTCGGGTGTGTATGGCAGTGTGGGGGCTGCGCCCTTACATCTGAGAGGTTTTCTGGAGAAAACAGAGCATTGTTTGTTTGGCGTTTATGAGAGATATCTGCAGACATGAAGGTTAATATTAAATACACTGGAAATATTAGAAAGTGCGACTGGTTTTTGATTGTGTCATTGCTTAGCTGTTTTTGTGTTAACCTGGGATTATCAGTTTGTGTTTGGCCTGTTTCTCCTGTGCTGTGTCACATATAAAAGAATATTTTTTTTTCTCCTATATCGATTTTAAGATGCATCAGAAATTAGGCTTGCAGTTAAACTACACATGGACAGCTTTTGCTATGCTTTTGCTCTTAAAAATTCATGTAAGCTTATCAAGTGTGTGTAAAACATAAAGTCCTTCTGTAGGACCAGCTGAAGAGATCTGTTTTCTTACAGAACAGGTGGTACGATAAAGGACTCTTATCTGGATGTTACACTCCAAGCTTTTTTTGAACCACTTACTGTAATATGTGTTGTTTACTCTACTAAAGCTTTATATTTCCCTCCACTCGTGTTTGCTGCCTCACCACCACTGCTTTGCTGCTAAACGAATCTTTGCTCTCCCTTGTTCTGACAAAGTTTCTGGGCTTTCATTTCATGACTTTGCAGTTTGATGTGGAGAACCACAATTATTAAGATAGTAAATTAAAAAGAAAACCCCCTCATGTTAATGATGTCTGCAGCACAATGTTAATTAGCTGTTTTTAATCAGATCACTTAATCCCAATTATTTGATCTGCTACATATATTAGGTTTGTGTAATATTTGAAACCAGGAATGCTTTGAAGTATTATTTTTAAAAGTAAGGGCCCGGGTTGCTCTCAAAACTAGTTCTCAAAGCTGGGGAATCAATTTTCATTAGCAGTTATTAAAGCTTCTGATTTCCTAATATGTACATCGCAAATTAGTCTCTATTAGGACTTACATTGTGATAAATTAGCAAAGAATATTAATGGTTTGAGAAAAGCATAATTTCCTCTACAAAATTTCAAAGCCACTGGTGGATTTTTAGGACAGTCTAAACCATTTGCTGGACTTTGAAGTGGGATCCTGCTTCTTAATTCTTCTTTATCTCAAAGTACTAACTTCTGTACACTACATTTCAGTACACACCTTACAAATTTGTTCTTAACTGCAAGTATAAAACACCTTTACTCTTAGTTGTTCTCTGTTGCCATCTTATATAATCTGATTGACTCCTTTCTTATCTCTTTGCTGAGTCACTTGGGCAGTGGGCAGATACAGGATGGCTTGTGCAGAATCATTTCTTTGCTTGAGAGGCAACTCTGTAAACTTGCTGATGGACAACTTCTATCATCCCAATCTATCCTCGCTTGGTCCTGCTTGAGCAACATCTGTTTTGCGAAATTGCCTGCCTTGTTTACATGATACAGGGCTACATCTGTTCCTGTGCCATCTTTTTCATCCACAGGAAACACCGGTTTCTTTGCCTCCTGGAATTGTTGCTAGAATTTTTCCCCCCATTCCTCCACTGAAGAATGGTATTAGGTGTACCAACTGAAACACCGGTGGTGGTGATTATGCAAGCCCTGGAGGTGGTCTGGGTAGCTGAAAATGTTGATACCTGGAATGAAAAGGTATAGGCATGGGGCAGATTAGAGGCTGAAAGGTGTCATAAACAAGTAATGCTCAATAGTATTTTATCTAGTCTGTTGTAGCTGCTTGGTCTAGTTTGACTAGAATTAGCAGGTTTCCTCAGATCTTCTCTTCCCTGTTAACATCTTAATCAGCCTAATGAGTCGAGCTGAGAGGGGGAAAAAAGTAAAACTCTGACGATTTTGTTGCAGGCAATTATTGTACCGTCCTTCCTGTACTGGCCTTATCTCCTGAAGGGTAGAGATTGGGATCAGTGGACCAGTAGCCTGTTCAAACCTGGTGTGTGCTGTGGAGTCTGGTATTGATTAAACAAGCAGAGGAAGAAGAGAAGGAGGAAGGTGCAGACAGAGATTAGTGAACCCTGATGTCATCTGCCTGTGGGATGCTTGCAGCAACTCCTGCTATGGTTGCTACATCACTTGATTGCCTCTATACAGGCAGTGGAAAAGATATATCACTGTTACCCGTGCAGCTGTTTAACTACTCATTCATCCTTCTGTCCTGTCACCTGAACAAAATAGACCAAATTTACCCGTGGCAGTGGATTTAATGTGGATTTAATAGCAGTCCTTGGCTACACATTGTGACTACATTTGCTCTTTCTTCCTCTCACCTACCACACATACTCCAAGGCTCCATTCCAAACCCACCACCCAATAAAGAAAGAGCTAGTGGGCTCGTATTTAATATAGTTTTCCATCACCCAATCCTACAGACAGCCCTGTGTGTTGAATGTACAAAGCAAAGTCAATAAATGCAGGCTAATCAAAGTCAACATTTCATGTAGATGTGCACTAATTGCAGTTTTCTTGTCCATTTCTGTTTTCCAGTTTTTCTCTAATTTTTGCCTGATCTGTTTTTCTTACTATACTGGGCAGCACAAATAAGCAAAAAATCCTTTCTTTAGTGTATAATATAATAATAATTTGATGATTATCATAAAAATAAATCACTAAACTTACAGGAGCTTCACTCATCCAACAACTCTAAACAAAGTGCTCTGCTACAAGAAAGATATATAATCCATTAAATAATTAACTAAAAATAAGCTGCTGTAAACTCAACTCATATTTGAGTTGACTGTCTCATGATTGGCCACATGTGCACCTGACCAGTTAAAATCAAAAATTCTATAAATGGCTATTTCAGTGTCTGGTGTTGATCGGTCTGTCTGTTTATCCATTGCTGCTGCCTGTGTATATCTTACAGGATTCAGTGATTTAGACGGATAAGTGATGACACCACTGAAATGTGAATCTTGCGGTTGAATACTGTAAAGTTCTAATGTCCCACACTAGAAAATTGATTACTAGCCGTTACTGCAATTAGGACCTCTAGTATGCTTAAAAAAAATTAACGGATGGATAGCAATTAATAAACTAACAGATACTCTGTTTCCTTTGCCTCATGCTGCCTGTTAACACTTTTTGCATTAAATTTGATTAGATTTGATACTTTCCTGTTAACTCGACTGTGTCATGACATGATGTGAAACTTAGATTGCATGTAAGGTATTATTTATGCCAAGGATGCACTGAGAAATCTGATTGGTATCATTATCCAAGCTAACATTTTTAAGTTGATTGGGTAATAGCCATGGTGTAATCAATCCACACTAAATAGATTTTCTTCAACACTGTCATTATCAAGTTTTGTGTTTGTGTTACCAAATACATTCATTCTGTCATTATGAGCTCTCATCTGTCTGCTGTGAAAAGATCAATTTATATGCATGTCTCGCATTTAGCAGTCCTGCTCTGTCTAATTTATTATTCTTTGAAGGCTGACAGTGTTGCTAATAACCAACTTTTTATCATTATTGACAATCAAGTTTCTCAAATGAGTGGGACTGTGCTTTACTGAATAATGTTTGTTTAATTATTGATCACTCAATAAACTTATCAGCAGCACAGAAGAAAAGACAGAGCAGAAAGGACAAGGGCAGTGAGGCTGTTAGAACACAGTATTTTATGAGTCTGCAGTCAAAGAACAAATTAGCAAATATTTGAGAAGCATTTGAGGGAAGGTTAAACCTCCAACAAAGGACATGGCATGCTAGAAAATAAATACATTTGAACAATTTATTCACACGTAAGAATAAAAAAATCACAAATGACAATAAAAGGTTAATTATTTACTTTCCATGTGGCAAAGCAATTATACCTATCATATATTAGATATTAGTGGCTGTACAACAATATATAGATTATACTGAGTTAATGTTTTTGTTTGTTTAAAATGTGAAATCCCATTATATTCTGTAAATAGTGATGCACTGAAGTATTTCATTTATTGAAATGGTTGGTTTTAGACATAAAAATTCTTGCCCCTGTTTGGTTTATCCTTCAAGCTCGGGTCCTCTTACCAGAGGCATGGGAGCTTGAGGATCCTGCGCAGTATATTTGCTGTTCTTACAACTGTTCTCTGCTGGACAGAGATCTTGGATGTTGCTCCTGGGATCTGCTGGAGCCACTCGCGTAGTTTGGGGGTCACTGCACCGAGTGCTCCGATTACCACTGGGACCACTGTTACCTTCCTCCTCCACATCTTCTTGGGTTGTTCTCTGAACTCTTGGTACTTCTTCAGCTTCTCGTGTTCCTTCTTCCTGATGTTACTGTCATTTGGCATTGGTACGTCTATCACTAGGGCTTCCTCTGCTTGTCCACCACTACTATGTGCGGTTGGTTAGCCATCACCATTTTGTCCACCTGTATCTGAAAGTCCCACAAGATCTTAACTTGGTTATTCTCAACCACCCTAGGAAGGCATCTCCTTGGTAGATCCCGCGCTTGATAGTGACTTGTGTTATAGGTGAAGTTGGCCTCTAGTGTGGTTTGCCACATCCCCATTGAGTTCCCGATGGCTCTTAGTGTCCTGGTGGTCTTGTATAGTTCTCAATATTCCAGGATCCATGTGTGGGGCATCGAGTCATAGGCTTCCTTGTAGTCAATCCAGGCGGCGCACAGGTTGGTCAGTCTGGTCTTGCAGTCTTGGGCGAATGCTCTGTATACAAGTAGCTGGTGTTTCCCTTCTCTGGTATTCATGCCAAATCCTTTCTGTGCCCCTTTCATCTATTGATCCATGTGCCTGCTCATCTTACCTGCTATTATGCCTGACAGGGGCTTCCATGTGGTGTTGAGGCAAGTTATTGGCCAGTAGTTGGATGGGAGTGGTCCTTTCTGGGGATCCGGACTGTCCGGCCTTCAGTTAGTCATTCTGTGTGTCTCTTGATAATTAGCAACTGGTTCAGCTGCCAGATGCTCATGGAATACAGTCAGCTTCTTCAGCCAGTAAGCATGAATCATGTCGAGGCCTCGTGCTGTCCCAACTTTTCATATCTGAGACCCTTTCTTGGATGTCAGCCACTATGATGGTTACTGGTCCCTGT